>NC_057792.1:7971454-8271454 GCF_014905175.1 Aphidius gifuensis | reverse complement strand
ACGTTTTTTAATAATTGTGTTTGGTATTTTTACTGGTGATGGATGTGGGTAATGCGGTTGTTCACCCATCTGCCATTTTTCATGACAGCCTTTACAAAATTGGTGATGTGGCGTTGCTGCTTCATTAGGACATTGATATCCCTCGCAGTCAACGCAGAAATCTGTAATATCTACAGACTCATTTTTTGGCTTTGAAGACCCTGCTTTAGGTCGATATTGATGTTCTTCGTCATATTTTTCAGCAACATTATTCTCATTCATGATAGTGGGGGGGTCTGAAGACGAAGACGATGACCCCGATGACGATGATGATGACGAAGACGTTGACGATTGGCTCAATATAACCACGTCATCTACCATACAAAAAATATATATGATTAATATTATTATCATTATTATATTTTAAAATTTTTTTATTTATTTATAAAATATTTACCTTCATCATCATCTACGGCTATCATTTTTTTTCCGTGTTTCCCGGATCGAATAGGTAATACTGGATCCTCTTCTTTGTATTGTCATCTTTACTGTGTTCTGTAATAAAAAAATATATTTTATTATTATTATTACCATAAAATTTTTTCTATTTATTTATTTTATAAAATATTTACCTTCTTCATCTACCGTCATTATTTTTTCACCAAGTTTCATGGCTTGAGTGGGTAATGCTGTTCCCTGTTTTTCAGTATTGTCATCTTTACTGCGTTCTGTAATAAAAAATATATTTTATTATTATTATTATTATTATTATTGTTATTATTATTATTATTATTATTATTTTTTTTACTACAAATATTTACCTTTTTGTTTTTTAGTTATTTTTTGAGAATTCATGGTAATTCGTTTAGTTGGGGGTAATATTTCCACCGACGTAATTGCTAGTTTTTTAATTTCTGAATAAGTTTTTTCTTCAAGATTATTTCTTCAAGAGCATTTTGTACTAGATCTGTAACATAAAATTATTATTATCATTATTATTATTTTATAACAATCTATAACGCGTAAAAATATTATGGACAAAAAATATTTCACCTTCTAAAAACTTAACCAACTTCTCATCAATTGGTTCATTTTCTTTTATCTCCAACTGTGCATTGGCAAACATATCCGCGGCTGCTTCATATTCTATGTAACCCCTGTCATTTTCGACCCCTGGACCATCTACAGGTGTTTCATTATCATTTTCCCGTACAGGATCATTAACGGGAATTTCATTGGTTAATAACATAACGTCGTCAGCCGGTATTTCAATTTCCAACTGTGCATTGGCAAACATAGCCGCTGCTGTTTCATATTTTACGTAAGCAATGTCATTTTCGACCCCTGGACCATCTACAGGTGTTTCATTATCATTTTCCCGTACAGGCTCATTAACGGGAATTTCATTGGTTATCACAATTTCGTCAACCGGCATTTCAATGTCTATAAAAAGTATTGAAAAATTATTTATGGAAAATTTATTTGTTGAAAAAAAGTATTAAAAATTTTTTTTATTGAAAATTTATTTGTTAAAAAAGTATTAAAAATTTATTTGTTGAAAAAAAAGTATTGAAAATTTTTTTTTTTTTATTGAAAATTTATTCGTTAAAAAAGTATTAAAAATTTATTTGTTGAAAAAAAAGTATTGAAAATTTTTTTTTTATTGAAAATTTATTTGTTAAAAAAGTATTAAAAATTTATTTTATTTATTTGTTAAAAAAAGTATTCAAAATTTATTTTATTAACAGATCTTCTTCACACTGTGTTGAACTTTTTTCACTTGTTTGAGCACGTTTGTCACTAACTCTTTGTATGATTTTTTTAAACTGCACTTCTAATTCCGGATATTTTTTTATATCTTCTATATCGACAGGATTGCCGAGTAATTTATCACGAATAAAATCACCCAGTTCCCTATCTTTTTTAGGAAATTTTTTAAAAAATCCTGGGATCCAATCGCCGCGCGCAATTACAGTGTACTTTAAATTTTTTAGTTCACTCAACAGTTCAGGATATTTATAAATTTCATGTACCCATTTTTTATCATGGATATCTTCTACTTTTTTTTTTTTACAACTAAAGTCAACTTCGTTGGTTTCAAGTGCACGTTTCATTTTTTTTATTAGTTAAGATGTGACTGAGTGGACCCGGAAAACACAACTGACACTTGTCGTGAAAATTTTCAGGGATGATAGTCAAAATAATTTTAGTCAGGCCCATTTTCCCACCACCATAAATACTTATCATTTCTAATTGGTCTATTTTTGCTAAGATGTTGCCAATAGAAAATCAGAAAATCAAAAAAAATAACAGGTGTATCTTAAAATTTTTAGAAATTTGTCGGTAAAACTTACTTAAATACAAAAAAATAACCCACTGTTTTTATAACTCTTTTCCACGTACAAAAATCTGAAAATACCCATCGCAAGTCGCTCGTAAAATTAGATAATAAACAGCAGGAACATTTAGAAAAAGTCTATCGAAAAAAAATTAACCCTCGGCATGGAAATCTGAAAAACATGCAACTCGTAAAAATAAAATAACAAAAGAAACATTTTAAACTACAAAAAATTTTTTAGAAAATCAGTTCATAAAAAATCTTATACAACATCTTAAAATAAAAACTTACCTTTTTTAAAGGGAAATCTGAAAAACATGCAAGTCGTAAAAATAAAATAACAAAAGCAACATTTTAAACTTCAGAAAAATTTATGTCGTTCGTAAACTAAATTAACAGCGGGATGATTTTTTCTATTCTACCCTTATACGATTTGAACACGAAACTAAAAACTATATTAAAAAAAACTCCTTTATTCTTATATTTTCCGAAAATTATACTAAAAACTATATTAAAAATATATTTATGAAGCAGGTGTTATTTAAAAAAAATGATTGAAAGAAGACTATTACAAACATTTCTTGTTATTTCATGTAGCTATGAGGCTCTTAAGCTCTCGCGATACAGCTTTCAAGTTCAATTCTCAAGCCAAATTATTATGGGAATCATTTGTTCGTCTGAGTGAAAAGCTGGTTGGTAAAAAAAATCAAGTTCTTAATGTACATAGTCTCATCCACGTATATAAATAATGTGATAAATAAATAAATTTGTGAACTACCTACAATTGTATTTATTAAATAAACATAATAAAATCGTTATATTTTTAAACTGTAAACGTATATCATAAAAAAACAAAAAAAGCACATATTCAGTCTGTTATCATCTTTAATTATATTTTTATGAAGTCAATTTTTTATTGTCACATTGTTTTTTATTACCCGTCAACGAAAAACGTAAAAATAAAAGTTATTGTGAGGCAGTTTAAGATACTTTTTTTTTTTTTTTTTTTTTTCTAAATGAAACATTCAATTATGTCATGAAAAACCGGGGGCTTCGTAATTTGCATAAATAATTTCATAGACAAAATAGAAAAAAAATTTTTTTTTTCTTGTTTTTTCTTTTGTGTCCTTGAGACTGCGCGAGGTGTAAAATACGTGTGTCTGAATGTATGTGTGAATATGGGTCGGTTGTTTTCAATGCCACCATCTTATGCGCATCAAAGTGTGCATGCCACTGTGTATGGCTTCGTAATTCGCGTAAATAACGTTGTCACTAAAAAAAAAAAACTATGAGAAACTATTAAAACGATTCTACGATAAACAATATATTTTCGAATTCGATGTTTTGCTTATACATTGTTTTTTTTTGTTTCTTTTTAGATGTTATCTGCACCTGAGGAAACGTTTATACACAAATACGTGATTGTTCATTTTCATAAAGACGAAGAGGAGGGAATTTTTGATTATGTTCCCAGAAATTGGATAGAGTGCAACGATAATAACGAACTATCGTGTTCATTTCCATCTAAAAGGACTGATGTGAAAAACATTGATAGTTATCGTAATAACAATTTGGCTTCTCTTGAGTCTTGGAAAAAGTATCCAGTGATTATCAGAGGATATTCAGGTAAAAATATTTCTAATGATGAGTATATTATCAAACATAGGAATTTTTATTTTTATATTTTCAACTGAAAAAATTCAATAAAACAATTTTATTTTTCATTAATAGATCCAGTGACCTCAGCTTTAGGAGGATTAAAAGTGCTTGAAAAGAATGAATACGCTCTATCGACTTTAGATGATCCAGAAGAAAAAGTCAAAGCAGTCGTCAAATTTTATCAACAAAAACACATAATAACTAAACGTAACGATATTAATAATATCTTAAATAATAGTAGAATTGATTTATCACAAAATGAAATTAAAAAAAAAAAACATTTGCAAGATAAAGAAGAATCACTAGAAAGATTTGTTGAAGCAACAGAAAAAAAAGGCAGTGATACAGAAAGTGAAAAAGAGATGTCTGACAATTTGATAACCGATGAAAATAAAAAAAACAAAAAACGAAAACGATATTATGATAAAAATAAAATACATACACCGTCAAAAAAACAAAAAACGAGTGGTGATGCAAGGGTTGAAAAATCAACACCTGATACTGAATCAAATTACAGTGTATCTAGCGACGAGAAAGAGAATTCAATTGATCCAAATAAACTTTCTGCTTAAAAAAAAAGCCTATATCTACTATTTTGACATCTGAAGATGATACATCAAATGAAACAGGTATTCCTATTCCTGTAACGACAAAATATAAACCAAGTAACTAGTTTTAATCACTCATGTTTTTTTATTTCCAGATGTCAGAAGTCCAGTAAGATCAGACACTCCACCAGTACACACAACGCCTCAACTTCGAACTAACAAAGTTGTGACTGAAGTATCAAAAGGTGAATAAAGATGTTACACACTTTAAAATATTTTTTTCCCGTATTAAAAAATTTAAACATTAAAATTAAATTTTAAATATTATGATTGCTGTATTTTGTTGTACCATACTGTTAAAATAAAGATTTCGATTTTATTATAATAGATTCTAATTGCAATGGAAATGGAGCTTCAAATTTTTCATCAATTTTTATGAGTAATGTTTTACCATCACAGCCTTTAACAAGTATATATCGAATATCGGCAACTAAAAGCAGCGATAGGAACCATTCGATCGACTTTACCCAAAATAGTTCAAACGGCAGAAGACAATAAATTTATGCTTCAGCAAATGTTAAATAAAAGAGTTAATACTTCCACTTAAATTCCAGTATACATACTGTTGGAAAAATATTTTTGTGATACAACAGACAAATTAATGGATTTAGACAACTGTTTAAAAAATGAACCAGAATTTCAAAAATTAATTGTAATTATAAATTATTTATCATCTTTTTTTTTATCCGATAATTTGAAATACAAGAAAATAATTTTAAAATAATAATTCTAATTTTCTCTGTTTTTAGTGTACTGGCATGAAAAACTTCGTAAACATTAAAAAAAGTCTTCATTTAAATCCGGTTTAAATATAAATTTGGATCTGGTTTAAGTATAAATTTGGATCCGGTTAAAGTATAAATTCGGATCTATGCTGGATATGCATTTTGCAATCCGATTTTGTTGAGGGATCCTTATTATAACCGGATCCACGTTTCCTGGTCCAATCCGGACCTCTACCGGCGTTACATTCGGATCCGAATCAGATCTGGTAAACCGGGTCCGAACCGGACCTTATATCAGGTAAATCTGATCCGAGACAGATCCGAATCCGACCAAAATTTCCACTCGGGAAAATAGATCCCAAGAAAACACATAAAACTAGAAACAGATTGCAAAGACGAGACGGCACATGATTGAAGTATAAGACGTAATAAAAAAACTATTGAAAGTGCATAAGAATTAAGAAAATACATAGGACCTAGACGAATTCTAAAAAAAAAAAAAACATAAACCTAGGGTTAGACCCTTAGGACGATAACAAGAAAAACGATAGACCTAAGCAATAAAAAAGTTACAGAGATAAGAAAACATGAGACCGACAGGAAACATAAAAAAGGGATATCTGGAGCAAACAGAAAAACAATAAACACTTAGATACAAGAAAAAAAAAAATCCATCAGGACCTAGTACACCCCTTTTTTGCACACGAAAACCGACGCTATCCTCTCCTAAAAAAAACAAAGCGTCCCTAGGTCCCAATCCGTATATATACCCCGGAAAAATAATTCGAAAGCAGTTATCGTAAGACCAGGACCAGCCTTAGATCGTCTCCTTGAATCTCAAAGTAATTATTTGTAATCGAAAGCAAAACTTAGAAGATTTTCATCTTTGATTTTATAAAACTTAGACTTTCAAAAAGTTACATTCAAACTAATTAACAACAATAAATTAAATCCAATTGAATAATTGTCACAAATTAAAAATCTTTGTTAATATTTTCAATATTTCTATTTAGTAATAGAAATATTTTATGACATAAATCGATAATAAATAGAGCCAGTGACAGTGATTGTGAAAGTAAGATCAACACTTTACTCGACTCATCATCAATCAGTCATCAATCGGTAATCGACCAGTAATCGAATTGTAATCAACCAATAATCAACTGGTTATCAAATTGTAATCAATCCATGATCAACTGGTAATCAAATTGTAATCAATCAGTAACCAAATAACAACTAAGGGAGACAGATCCAAGAGCAATTATAACACATAAATCATTGTCACGAATCAGCTAATGTAAGTAATTTTAACATGTAAAATTATATGTACATAATACACAAACACGTAATAAACATAACCGCGATAATTAATAACTTAATAAACGTTACTCATAGTTTTAATGATAAACCAAGAGTAATAATTACAACAACCTATCTTTCTCTTTACGCAACCTGTGAGTATAGTACACAGCAATTCTATCACGTCCAGCTTGAAAACAAGTTTGATAAATATAAATTTGATGGTAAATTTGGCTGCAAGAGAGATTTGTGTCACTGGAAATGGATTTGACTTGGATAGTCAATTAAAAAATTGTGACCATGCTATTGTCATGTCAAAAATTGTATTGGCTATTGTCAAGGCTCATTTGCCTCATGTCAAGGACCAGGTGGCATATTGATGATGATATTGATTCAGCGGGCTTCAATGCTATATATTCTATATAAGATTCTGGAAATTAAATTTAATGGCTTTAAGATGGACGCTACAATGGATTGTAATATGATGATAATATTCAAGGAGTAGCATGAATTCATCCACATGTTGTGAATCAACAAATAAAATGTGTATTGTATCCTTTTTAAAAAATAATTTTGAATTTCAATAATTGGTAATTTTCATGTGCCTTTTAAATTCAAGGTCAAAAACAATTTCAAAGAAAAACAGTATTAATTGAAAAAAAAAAAATAAATATTATAAAATTTTAATTGTATTTGTTAGTATGTTAAATTGTTCAAGGTTAAAATTTTAATTATAAAAGAAAAATAATTTTAATTTTGAGTATATAATGATTGAACACTTTCAACTTGTAAATATTCATGATCTTCGTTATTTTATTTTTGTATGTATTGTATTTTTATGTGATTTCATATTTGTAAATTTAATTTGATCATCATCGAAATGTTGCATAATGTTGTTATTTTTCATTGTACATCAAAACTAAACATAATAGGGGTGTACTTGTAGCATGTGAACCGAGCACATTTCGATAATCCCCACCACATTCGTCTACCGTGACGTTAGCAATGTGGTGTTTTTCTCGTCATCTAGAATATTGATATGTGAAATTACTTCGAGA
Organism: Aphidius gifuensis; assembly: GCF_014905175.1. Lineage (NCBI taxonomy): Eukaryota > Metazoa > Arthropoda > Insecta > Hymenoptera > Braconidae > Aphidius > Aphidius gifuensis. The sequence continues at coordinate 8,263,788 of NC_057792.1, read as the reverse complement.
CCGGCCACCGAGCTATAAGGTGCGACCGCAATCAACCTGTAAAATTTGTATTGGTGACGTGGCTTTGCCACCTCACAAACCAGTCATGAATATATATTTCGTATCGTATTTAAATAATTTTGACATGTATTCAAAATAATAGTTAAATATAAATTAAAAAGAAAGAATTTAACGAGAACAAGTTTCTTGTACAAACTTAAATTAATATGTATAAAAATATACATAAATATATGTAGCAAAATCTCAATGCCACCTTGTTCAAATGGCATTATTAAGAAGTATTTTTTCCGTACCTTATTAGAATAGTTCAATCAATCTAGGACAAGTTGTAATAGGTAAAAAAAAGTGCAACAGTAATAAATGTATTGTTTTTTTTTTAAAAAGTCTTAGAATAATTTTGAGAATCGCCAGCCGAAAAACTGTAAGTTATACTTATTCAATATTTTAATGATTTATTTTACCTAAATATTAATTTACGTTAAATTTACCTCCCTACCCTTCTATTGTTTCTTTGGTGAGCAGGATAAACAGGGCGAATTAAAATACATATCTAGCAGGGTTATTTTATAAGGCAATATTGGGTTGTCTAACAAGTAATTCGGCTACGATATTTCATGGGGGGCTCGTCCGGTTTCAAGGTAAAAAAAAAAAAAAAAAAAAACGCGTTCACGGAGGGTAAAATCAAGCCGGGAAAATTAGTACGCGCGCGGGAAATACGGGGAAATTCTGAGAATTTTTTTGGGGAGAAAATTGTTTAAATAAAATGTTTCTGGATAAAATGGGAAGTAATAAGAAAAAAAAAAAGTTTAGAAATTGTTTAAACGAGAATTTTAGAAAGTGGGTAATAAAAGGTAAAAAAAAAAGTAAAAGAAAGAATAAAAGAGACAAGATAAGAGGATTAACAAGAAAAAAAAAAAAAAGGGAAATTTAAGGGGATCAACAAAAAAAAAAAAAGGAAGAAGAGAAAAGGGAAAATAAAATTATTTAATTTACAAGAAAATGTACTTACTACCTGGGGTGGGTTTTCCCAAATTTCTAATACGTTTTCATCCTCAAATTTTTTTTGTGATCATTAAGCTGACAGCTGTCAATCACAAAAAAAAAAGAAAAAGAGGGAGAAAAATTTAAACATGAGTTGCATGACTAATTACTAAGCGTTTGTTACTTTAAGTGCACCATTAAACTAAATGCTGAATTAATTGTTGAATTTTTTTTTTAAATATATTAATATTACTAAGAAATGAGTCCCAATAATAACCAACAAGCAACGTAAGTGAGTAAAAAAAAATTAGATTGGATTAATATTGAAATAATTATTATTTATATAACAATAATTAATAATATTTTGAATTGTTTTCAAATATTTATGAATTTAACATTACTTGTTTATAATTATTAGTAGTTATACAGGGCTGGTTTTGGATCACTGGTGAGGGGTTAAGGGGACAGAGGTCGGGATTGGGATGGGGTAGTCTCAATCGGGGTGTCTGGATCGGGGGGTCGGGGTCGGGGAGTCAGATCGGAGGTGTGAAGCGATATCGGGGGTGACAGATCGGAGGTGTGAAATGGAAGAGGTAAGTCAGATCGGAGGTGTGAAGCGATATCGTAGTCTGACACATTGGGATCGGGGTTGACAGATCGGAGGTGTGAAATGAAAGAGGTCTGCCATCATATATCGAGGTGTCAGATTGAAGGTCAAGGATTCGTTGATAATTATTTATTTTTATTTTAAATTTTTTGTATATTATATTAATGAATTTCGGGGATCGAAAATTCTAGAAGCATCTAGAAAATTCGATTTTTGAGATCATTATCGATCTTTCGAGAGTGTTCTAGACTATTCTGGACTTTAAAAAAATCTGATGCAATTTTTTGAAACTCTCGAAAACATTCTCGAAAGATCGATAGTTATCTCGAAAATGAAGGTTTGAGATGCTTCCAGAATTTTCAAGTTACTTCTTTCATAATTATAATATTGATAATGAAGATATCGTAGTCTGTCACTATTTTTATTATCAGAATTAAATAATAATAATAGTAATGATGATCAAAACTATTAAAAAAAAAATCTTACAGTATAATATCTGACCTTATATCCACCTGTAATTCATTAAAATAAGCGAAATAATAAAGAAAAGTATCAGGAGAGAATAGGGTATACGGAGGTAGTTGACTATGCGTTCCCACTATAATCTCGAGCATTCACCCATATGCGATACAGTGAGACTACTCCCGAATGTATAACCCACCCACGCATAATTTTCTACAGAGCGCGCGACAACTCCCTCCTAATTATGAAACTCGCGTCGGTTACAAGTATTCAAAAGATTGGAATATACGCAATTAACAATACAATGCAAGTGAACAATATTTTTCTAATACCAATCAATTGTCATGTGAGAAAACTTGTAGAGAAAAGTAATATAAAAATTATAACAATTGGTTAATCTAAAAACCTTGGAATGATTACTGTTTTAAAAATTTGTTTAAATAATTGTCATCGCATAAAGTGAAGACTGGAATAAATAATGACAATTTAGTAAATAAATTTTTCAAAGCAGTATTCATTTCAAGGTTTCTAGATTCATCGGGTGTTATGATTTTTAAAATAAATATTTATATGAAGTTTGTTTAGATGATAAAATTGTGATCAAACTATTTCTTTCCTTATTCTTTTACTAACCCTATCTTGTCTACACATATTTTCTTCCTACAAAAAATATCTCCAGAATCATTTCGTTCAACATTACTCATTGTGCAACAGCCCAGTTATTATATAAAAAAATCTAAAAAAACAGAGATGTCTGAGTACGTATAAGATATAAATTACTGTAATTAGTTTGTTGATTTTTTTATATTTTCAAAATTCTAATAAATATTTAAAAAAATTTCTTTGAGTTAATAATTGAAAAAAATAAAAATATTGAAACTTTTTTGAAGTGTAGTTTTATTTGAATCGTATTTTTTAGAAATTATTTAAAAAAATTAATTGACAAATTAAATAAAATAATATATTTTTTTTGGTTTTCTTTTAACAGCTACCGAGTTCGATCCATTTGTGAAGATCCACTTTACACGGTATGGATACCGAACGATCCATTGAAATATACGGACATTGATACTCTTGAATCCGTTATAAAAATTGTTGCAAGATCAAGTAGAAGGCTACCCTTAAATACTTTAAATATTCAGTTTGAAAGTAAACAAATAAAAGTTGTCAAACGTGATCGAGAGATATCTTTCATCTATTCCAAAGAAAATTAAAAAAAACCTGATTGATATATATATTGAAAAAAAAACCAGAAACTTAGAAAAAATAACGAAGTATAGGGGAAAGCGGGGCAAAATGGAACACCCAAAAAAATATTTTGACTCATATTCTTTTTCATTTTTTCGTCACTCTTTGATTAAAAAAGCCGGAAGAAAACAGATGCAATAAAAAAAAAAATTTTTAGAAAACTTTTTGAGCATTTTTTTTAAGAACAAAGAAAATTATTTTTTATATGTTTTTTTTTGTTCGTCGAGAAAAATGGTGATAAATTAATTTAAAAGCAATTGTTCGTAATTATAAATGAAGAGGAATAAAAAAAAGTTAATTTTTGTGATTAATATCACATTTTATTAAACAACGATAAATAAATTTATAATAATAATTTTTTTTTTTTATTTTTAAAAATTATTTATGTTTTTTTTATTAATAAGTGAGAAAAACTAATCGGAAAATACTATTGTCACACATCGGGTTATATTTTTTCCTTAAGTGTTCCATTTTGCCCCGCTTTCCCCTATACAGACTGTCCCATTTTAATTAGATAATGAATTTTTCTTGAAAAATATAGCTCAAATTGAAAAATGATTCAAGTAAAAGTTGTAGGGTTTGGAGGGGGACAAATAAAAAAAAAAAAAAAAAATTCAAAAAATTCAAAATGGCGGAGTTTCAGGTATGAACATAGTTTTTTTAAATGGATACTGTATTTTTTTTTTGCACCAAAATGTTTCTTACTCCAAAACTAACAATTTTTATTTGAAAAATTTTTTGATAAAATCACTTTTTTTTCGGCCCGATTTTATCTGTTGATGGATTTTCCTCAAAAAAAAATGGCTTTGATTTGAAAATGATATTCGGAAAAGTTGTAGCGTTTAGGAAGACAAACACGAAAAAAAAAAAAAATTTGGTAAAAAATTCAAAATGGCGGAGTGAGAAGCATGGATAAAAAAAATGGACTTAGCCAAAAAATTTTATTTAGAAAAAGTGTTCATCTTGATGCGAACAATTTTTTAGTAAAAAAAAATTATACCTAACCTTAAAAAAAAAAGATGTTCATACTTTAAACTCCGCCATTTTGAACTTTTTGAAATTTTTTTTTTTCTTTTCATGTTTGTCTTCCTGATCGCTACAACTTTTCTGAATATCATTTTTAAATTTGAGCCATATTTTTTGAAGAAAATCCATCAACAGACAAAATTGGGCCGAAAAAAAAAGTGATTTTATCGAAAAACTTTTCGAATAAAAAGTGTTAGTTTTGATGTAAGAAACATTTTGGTGCAAAAAAAAAATACAGTATCCATTAAAAAAAACTATGTTCATACCCCAGAATTATTTCAATGAAATATTTGTATTCATTTGTTATATGATAAGGCTTTCTTTGATAAAATAATTTCAAATCAAATTGACCATCACTTAGACAAATCTTTATGATATTATAAAGTGTTATATGATGTCAGAATATATTATACAAAAAAAATTTGTTTGTGTTAGCAGTACGCGTGAGGGAAGTGAAACTTCTTTCGCAGTTCGTCAAGATATTCGTAACGACTTTAATAATATTGACAATCAATTAATAAATGATGATATTATTGATGATATTCATAATATTGATAATGTTTATAGTGTAGGGGTCTTTGATTCTCGGCGATTTTTTAAGTACTCGAGTACTGGATCGATTCATATCGAGTACAAGTATCCGATTCTTTTCAGAGCCGATTAATCGATTCACGATTCTTTTTCACCGAATATCTATATCGCCAAAAGAATCGGTCTTGTTTTTCTCCCTTACAAAGCGCATTGTTTTAGGTTTTATAAACCTAGGCAATCATTTGTATTGATTTTAAACTATTTTTTAATATGAAATAAAGAAAGAAAAAAAATTAGAAAGAAACAACAAAGTTCGTTGACACTTGATGATTGGGGATTGGCTTCTGACAGTACTAATAATTACTAATATTTATATTTGAATATTATTAACAGTACTATTATTATTTTTATTATTATTATTAATATATATCGATATTAATAATATTAATATCAATGATTTTATTATTATCGATGATATATTATTAAAATTATTATTGTTATTATTATGCATACCATGAATTAATATATATTAATAATATTATTAATAACAATTATTTCAATAATATTATACAGAATACAAATGTCAATAATAATTTTGATAACATTATAAATTAGGAATAGGAATTAGGAATTAGGAATAACTATAGTCATAATTTTTTTTAATTTTTTATAAACCTAGGCCATCATTTGTATTTATTTTAAACTATTTTTTAATATAAAATTAAAAAAGAAAAAAAATTAGAAAGAAACAACAAAGTTCGTTGACACTTGATGATTGGGGATTGGCTTCTGACAGTTCTCATATAAATAATAAATATTAATATAAATATGAATATTATTTAATATTTAATATTTAATGAATAATAATAATATTTAATTATTTATTATTAGTATTTATAATATTCTCTTTTTTAACATCATATTTTTCATTTAATTTCATTCGTTTTTTTTTCTATTAATATTGTGTATACATAAAAAATAATGTATGATTAAAAAAATTAATAAAAAAATAATTATAAAAACACGATTTTTTAATCGATTCTTTATGAATCGAGTACTTTTTGTGGCGATATATCGGCTACCCGATTCTTACAAATTCGATTCTTGAAGATCGATTCCTTTTCTAAGAATCGAAGAACCCTATAATAGTATAAATGATGATATCAATATGATATTTATAATAATAATATCGATCATATTGCGATAATATCCAAACTATAAATATTGATAATATTATCAATATTATATCGTTATTGATATTATTATTATTATTAATACCATTGATATTATTAGAATTATTATCAATATCATTATTATTCATATAATTATCGTTATTATTATTATTATTTATACTATGAATATATATAAATGATAATAATAACAATAATTTCAATAATATTATCAATTATTAACAATCTTATTTATATTAATAACAATATCTATAATATTTATATTTGAATATTATTAACAGTACTATTATTATTTTTATTATTATTATTAATATATATTGATATTAATAATATTAATATCAATGATTTTATTATTATCGATGATATATTATTGAAATTATTATTGTTATTATTATGCATACCATGAATTAATATATAGTAATAATATTATTAATAACAATTATTTCAGTAATATTATACAGATTACAAATGTCAATAATAATTTTGATAACATTATAAATTAGGAATAGGAATTAGGAATTAGGAATGACTATACTCATAATATAAATGATATTAATTATATTAATAATAACATTTAAAATAATGATATTTGAAATATAAATACTAATAATTATTAATATTTATACTTGAATATTAATGTCAGTATTGATCTTATCATTATTATATCGATATTGTTATTATTATTAATATCGATGATATTATTGAAATTATTGTTGTTATTTTTATTTATACTATCGTTATAGATATCAATAATATCATTATGAAGAATAATAATATCAATTTAATAATAGTAATAATATCATTGGTATTCATTATATCCATAATAATAATATCGATATTAATAATAAAATAATAATTATAATAATAATATCAATAACATAAATATACTAATAATAATTTTCAATTGAGTATATGTATTCATTTATAATTTTTTGATTCATTATTTTCATAAGCGCTGCGAACCGATCAGCTACACTATTGGCAACGCACACACACATTCATTCAAAGCATATCTCTTTTCTCGCTCGTAGCCACTCACTCACTCACTCTTATTAGTTATATGGGCAAATGCTTGCTCGGTCCGAGCGTTTGCTTGCGCCGAGCGTTACATGGCCGACACACTGATTTTTTTTTCACTACCCTGCGAAAAGAAGTTTCACTTCAAAAATCATCTCATATAACAAATAATCAATCGAGAAGCTTTTAAGTAATTATTGCTATAATAATCTGTTAATTGATGATCAAATTCGTCTGAAAATTATTTATCAAGTGCCCCAGGTAGAAAAATATGTATCGCGCCCGACTTAATAAAGTCGGAGAAAAGTCGGGATTTCAGTCGGGCCGACGTCGGCTATTCTGTTAAATTCCCTTGAAGTAAAAAATTTAGAATATCGATTGCATTTTCCCAAAGAAACTAAATCGTTGATAGATAGACTATTTATGTTTGTAATTTGTTTTCAATCATTCTAATCATAAACATTTTTCAATAGATGAAGCATAATTTTTTGTTTTACTCGAATTAACATTAAAATGACAGCTTGAGGTTATAGTCGAGATTTTAGACGACATTTATGATATGTAATTTTTTGGCAACCTCAATTCCTTAGCTACATCTTTACCTTAGCTACTGCTTTTCCTTGGACTTTTCTATTTTTGTTAATAAATTTACATGTACTTTATTTATTAAATGAATAACAATGTTCAAGGAAAAGCAGTATGGTTAGCTACCTTATTTCCTACATGATAATGATAATAATCATAATAGTAATATACCTGAGTCAACAATACAATATATAGATGTCAAAACAATCGGTAATTATATTCTCATACAATATTCAAGATGATTTTTTCATTTATTAAACTAGTTGTATTTAATCCAAACCGATTCAAACATGAACATGATTGTTAAAGTTGCATATTTAAAATTACTCGTCGCTAGCCTGCCGGTAAAACAGCAGGCTTAGTATTTTCGATATACAGTAATTGGATGAGAACCGTTTTCTCATAAATGTCGTCTAAAATCTCGACTATAACCTCAAGCTGTCATTTTAATGTTAATTCGAGTAAAACAAAAAATTATGCTTAATCTATTGAAAAATATTTATGATTAGAATGATTAAAAACAAATTACAAACATAAATAGTCTATCTATCAACAATTTAGTTTCTTTGCACCGATATTCTAAATTTTTTACTTTAAGGGAATTTAACAGAATAGCCGACGTCGGCCCGACTGAAATCCCGACTTTCCTCCGACTTAATAAGTCGGGACACTCAGTCGGCCGACAGTCGGGCCGACGGAAGTTTTCTACCTGGGATATTTTTTTGATATATAATAGCTTAATAATAAAATTGTAATAAATAATAAGAGGATTTTTAAAATTTTCAAATGTTGGAAAGTCATCATCAAGTCTTTTGTCTCTTCCATTATGTTTTCTAAGACATAACGGACCAACAACAGTCTGTCTTGATCTTTCTCTTCTTGTAAATTCAACTCCAGCTAATATTCTAACTTGATTTTGAGCAGTATCACTTAATTATCAAATATTTCATTTTTTTCCATCACGTAAATTTTTATCTACTTTTGTAAAGTCAACAATTCAACTCCAGCTAATACTCTAACGTGATTTTGTGCAGTATCACTTAATTATCAAATATTTCATTTTTTTCCATCACGTAAATTTTTATCTACTTTTGTAAAGTCAACACAATTATCACTTGATTTAGTACGATTTAAATTCAATTTCAAATTAAATCTTGAATAAATATCATGAAAATTTACCAATTGCCCGAATAAAATATACGTTAAAACCATCTTCTTCCAATTGCTATAAATATTTGATTACTATCTTGTCCAGTGGTCTTGTTATATGAATAATAACAATTATTTATTAACAATTATCAACATACTCCTTAATACTCAATCAGATATTATTATTTGAGACATATACATCCTTATAATAAAAATTATATATATATTAATGATGATAACTTTAGTAGTACATATATTTATTTTATAAAAAAAAACAGCTTTTATTATCAATTTTTTCACTTAACGAAATTTTAAATATACTCAAATGTTCGTTGATGAAATTTAATCATTGTGCAATGCATTTAAGGTTGTTTTTAAATGAAATTCCCGTAATTTAATTTTCGATTTTTTTTTTTAATGTTTAAATGAAATAATTATCTATTTGGTGGAATTTTTTCGTAATTTCCCTCTGCGTCAAAATCCAGATAATTAGTGTCAAAGTTGACAACTTTAACACGCAAGCATAGGAAGTATAGGCACGTTTGCGCTTGTACTTTTAAAACTCTTAATTTAAATTTTGATTTTTTTTCTACAGATTTGTACTCTTTACAAACACGAAATTAATGAAAAAAAAATTATCCATTTCCTCAGTGGCGTTTAAAAGATATTGGCTAATTACTTTTTGAATTTACGGGTTTCAGCCGGCTGAATTACATTGAAAACTTGGGGTACGTTCCAATACCGTCGTTCGGTTTTATTCTTTTAGCTCTATCCTTCTCTCTATCTCTTCTGGCTCAATCTATTATCTCTTTTTCTATCCTCCTCTTACAAGAAATGTACGGTTTTGGAACTTCCCCCTGAATGTTCATTGCTAAAGTAGTATTAGTGTCTGTAAATATAAGCCGGCAACACTCACACTACTTATGACGCATCAGTAAAGTAAAAAGATTTTAGGCATGAGGGGGCGCTATAATTTTTTTATTTAACATGCTAATTATTTTACAAGCTCATATGCAAAATAATATTGATGGAAGATAATATAAAAAAAAAAATGATCATATAGTTGCTGAAGCAACTGTGCCTTCCCCATTCTAATTCCTTATATATTTCGTGACTACAAATTTATTTCATTCTCTATTGTTACAATGATTATTGTTACAGCTAAAATTTATTCAATTTTCATTCATTTTGCTTGTTCCTTCTAATGGGTCATCTCCATGTCGAGAATCGCTTTCTTCTAACCTTTTAAACTCTCTGTTTTTATTCATTTTGTTGTACTATGATTTTAGCCTGTCAATGTTAAATATTTATTACAAAATTGTCGAGTTCAATTGTATTTATTCTATTTACTTTTTTCTCTCGGTTGAATCAGGATTTGACGTTTTAGTTGTTGCTGAAGTCGTCATTATATTCTTAATTTTTTTATCCATTTATTTTCAATTCAATTATTTTCTATTGTAAGATTAAAATTGAACTGTATTTATCACCACAATTTTTGTATTTTGTTGTTTATATAACTATGTATCATATTGGTATTATGTAATACTACTACTTGTGTTCTATAATGGCTACTGCCGCAGAACACTAATTATAAATAAATAAATAAATAAATAAATAAATTCCTTTAATACTATCACATCACCCTTTTTTCCCTAGAAATTTTCTGCCTTTTCATTCCATATAGTTAGTTCAATCTAAAATATATTTTCTTTGGTAAATTTATTATCTTTATTTAATCAAACTTTTTTTCATTTAAATTTTATTTTACTTCATAATCACTGTCGTCTGCTAATGTTATTGTTCTTATTTTAATAACCGTCCTGATATTATAAATTCCACTTAATTTATTGCTGTTATGATTGCGATGATATCTAAATAATGTGAATATTACTTTTTTTTTTTTTTTTTTTTTGCTAAAATTATTTTGCCTGCAAATGAATTAATTGGTAGATGTACAATTTCTTGTATTTTTTTAAACTCGAAATTAATGTTTGGTATATTTTCATTTTCCTCATCGTCATCGAATTATATATTAGCTTCTACTGGTATCATTATTTCTTTATTATTTATTGATGGGTATTGTTCATTAATTTTTCTCACTAATTCTCCAGTGATCGTATATATTTTGTTTAAATTGAATATTTAATAATTTATCATGTTAATAATTTTTTTTTAAATCTTTTTGTTGAAAAATATGATTTTTCCATGATATTTTGCTATACTTTTCTTTTTTGTTTACTGATATTTTCCTAATATTTTCCTATAATTATCGTATTTTTCTTTATATTCAGTGATTTTTCTATATTTTTGTTTATTCGTTTATATATTCTTTATTTTCCCATATTTTTCTTCATTTTCCATATTCATCGTGTTTAGATTAATTAAGAGACTTAGAAAATTTTCGGGGGGGGGGGGCATAATTTTCCCATATTTATTTCCTTTTTTTTTCTTTATATTCACTGATTTTTCTTTGATATTTTTCTATTTTTTTCTACATTGTTCTTTACATTTACTGATATTTTCCCATATGTATCGTATTTTTCTTCATATTCAGTAATTTTTCCTTCATATTTACTGATATTTCCCTGATATTTTCCCATAATTATAAGAGTTTTCTTTATATTTAGCGCTTTTTTTTTTATATTTACTGATATTTTTCCATATTTATCGTTTTTTTTCTTTATATTCAGTGATTTTTCTATATTTTCCTCCATATTTAATGATGTTCCCCATATTTATCGTATTTAGATTAAGGAACTTAGAAAATTTTTGGGGGGGGGGGGGTCTACCATGGTTGGGGAGGGGGGTCCAGATGAAAAGCGAAAACAATAGGAAATTAAAATTCCCTAAAAAGAAATTTAAAATTGAATAAATGGTATATTACAATTATTTAATTATATTACAAAATATTTTTTTAATAATTAATTAAATTAATTAATGATAATGATGAAAGATGGCATTTTTATTATGCTGGAAAAATTGATAATTTATCAAAATATGTAGAAGATGATTTGTCTGAGTTGTTTAAGTAGTGGCAGTTGTATTTGTCAGATTATAAGTGATGTGTTACTACTTTTACAGGTCAAAAAAAATTAAAAAATTATTTATAATTGATTTAGTAAGCTGGTTATAAAGTGAATAGTGTTAATTTTTAATCTTTTAATTTACTGACACCTGATGAGTGTGGGCAAGCTTTTTTTATTATTGAACTTTTTTAGTACAAATTGCCAAACCCAATTTAGAATAAATGAAAACATAAGTACAAAATCGATGGCAATAGTATGAAATTCTTTCAAAAGAAAAATTAATAATTTGATTAATAAATTTTCAAGTCATAGAGGAACCCCGGGATAATTATAAAAATTGATTCATCTAAAAATAAATAAATAATAAAAAGAAAAATAATAAAATGGATTGAATGTGTATACTGTGTAACTAATTCTTTATGATGTGGGTTAGTTAACTAATGATTTAAAAAAAAGGTCAAAGAGATCGTCATATAGTCTATTTTTTATTACTTCATCGTCTGGTATTGAAAATGTTAAGTCACTATTTTGTGAATATGCACCATGGTATAGAATGATCTCTGCAAAAGAAAAAAACAACAACAACAAATAAATATTTAATAATAAAATTACTGTAACATGATTATTCAATTTCGGAATTCAAAAATTATCTGTAGATATAAAGAATTATATTTCGAAGCATTTCGATTATTTATTCAAGATGAGTTGTTTATATAAAAATATCAATAACAATATTGAATTAATGATTCCAATACTAAAAAATTATTCCGAAAAAAAAGAAAAAAATTAATTAATTAATTGTTTATTTAAATTGACAAAATATAAGAAAACTAATTAAAAATATTAACATTATTGAAATTTTAATTGAAATTGAAAAGCCTATGAATATCTTAAATCAAATTATGATATTTATAATTTTGTTTTTCAATAAAAAAATAATTATCATTAACCTGCAAGGTTTGTCATCTTTGCAAGTAGCTTCACAAAATTTATACTGATATCTGATGGATTGGCATTATGTTATTTGTTATTTGTACTTGTTTGGTATCAGTTAATGGTATTGTGCTATTTTTACTATGTGCTATCACTTGAGGAACTATCAATATGACATTTTTCATTGAGTAATTTAACAGCTTCTTAACGATCAAATGTTTATGGATAAATATTGAATTTAAATAGCAATAATGGATCTTCATTGTCATGTAATTTTTAATGATTATCATATGATTCTTTGCTATCACATGATAAACCGCAAATTACAATAAAAGTGTACCATTTTTATACAATTTAAAAGTTGTTCTTTTGTTGTAAAATGATTTTCACAGATTTTGTTGATCAATTTCTTTTTCCTCTCAGTATTATATTTCTTGTGTATATGATATTGCTTGTAATCAATAAATTCAATCCATCGTATAACATACAAAAGTTAAAACAAATATGGATTAGTTTGCACGCTTAGAATATTTATTGCAAGATAATTATTACATACGTGATGAAATATGATAAAAATTGTTTGACATTTTATACTAATAATTCAATTTATTCATTATAATATAAAGATTAAAATAATATTACAGTTGTTTTTTATTCGATATATGAATTAACGGATTTAATAAAAAATTTTTATTAAGCACAATGACATTTTTTACTGTGTTGACCATATAATGATTTTTTTATTGTGCGTCAAACAAAATTTATTAAATTATTAATAAAAATTATCAGAATTACACCAATTTTTTAGTGTAATTAAGAATAAAATTGATTATTCCTTAACAATAAACAAAAAAAATATTCGTATATTATTATAAATGATTAATAATAATAGTTATATGATAATAATCATTATTATTATGAATTATTAATAATAAGTAATGTTCTAAAATGTTCCAAATTGTTCTAAAATGTTTCAGAATTGTTCTAAAATGTTACGAATTGTTATAAAATGTTCTAAAAATCAAATCAATATGGGAAAATCAAATATGAGAAACTCAAGAATAAATAAAGTTTAATTTTCTTTCAATTAGGGATCAGCGATTAGTTGAAAAAAGACCGATAATAATATATCGGCGATTAAAAAAATATTATTATCGGTCAATATATATTTTTTCAAATTATCGTTATATCGATAATATCGGTATTTATCATATATCATATCGATAAAATAATGACAATTTTTTTTTTTTAATTATATAATACCTTCATTATTTGATTATTATATAATATTAATATACCGTGGTGGCACTAGTACTCGGACGGTAGAGGCGTAATTTAAACTATTTAAACTCTAAAAAATATATTTAAAAAAATCATTATTATTTTTAAATTCTTTATAATAATACCCTTCATTAAAAAAAAAACTCGTATCAATTATAAATTCAGTGAAAATTTAATTAATTAAAAAATTTTTCAATTTCCCCAGTATCCGGAGATCTAAAATATATGAGAACCAGTGGTTGCACACGTTAGCCAAGTTAAGGTACCAGTTTCTAGACAGGCAGAAAAATATCAACGTCAAACAAATTTAGGTTATGTTTGATAATACTGTCAGTTTTACTAGTTGTTATTAGTGTCCGGATACTGGTCCCAGATAAAATTTGATGAAATAAAAGAACCCCAGTAGTCGGACTTTATCATTTATATTTATAAAATTTTTATTAAAAATTTTTTTTATGTAATCCAAACATTTTTTACGGAAATTGGTATCAAACACAAAATTAATTATATTTGATAGACGCATAAATTGATGGTTTAATTAGCAATCTGACGATACGACACTTACAGTGCCCTCTAAAGCTGTTTGAGTGTCACATAATTTTATTCTACTTTTCATATTCATTTGAAAATATTTCTATTATTTATAAAAAAAACCGTCTGTTTAAATTGGAGAATATGAGACCTAGAAATATTTTAAAAAATTGTTTGAATTTTAAAATAAAAACTATCGCCATAATTACTGAATAACAGCCAAGTGTCCGACTACTAGGGGGTGTCCGAGTACTGGTGCCACCACGGTAATTGAAATTTAATGTCAAGACTACATTTTCATAGTTCGTGCTGTGTATCTTTTTCTTAGCTCTGCTTGTCTTCAGTCATTTATTTATTTATTATTTATTATCATCAGTCTGATATTAATAAAAAAATATCATCAATTTTTTAAATATAAGTATTGCTTTTTTTTATTTTATTTTTTTCATATATTTATATATAATTAGAATAGGAAAATAATTTACAGAAAAAAATTTTGATTTAAAAAAATGAATATTTATTCCGATAGTTATTTTTGTGATTGAAAAATTATTCTTCCGTTTCATCATCTTCTATTTGTATAATTTCTTCTTCTTCTTTTCCTTGAATGTGAAGCTTCAATTTTTCATTTTCATTTTCGTCCCATAACTTAAATAAATCATTTATCAATCGTTCAGAGTCAGTATATGATGATTTATCAAAATATTTTCCAACGAGCTGATGAAGATCTGGAATCCATGGTCGTGTTGTAGACAAATAAATCAAAGGTGTTTGATTATTAGACAATCCAAACACTTCTTCATGTGTTTTCGCACCAAAATCTTTCCTTAGTAGCTCCATACTTTTCCAAAAGAGTTGTAAATCCTCATGAAAACTTTTCAATTGATTGAATTTATGGATGTATGTTGAGTATGATGATAAAAATTTCGAATAAATTTTAGATTCACCCCAGCAATCTCCTTGTAATAACCTGAAAAAATCAGTTAATTTTTTTAAAAAATCAGATAAAATATTATTCTAAAATATAATTATTTTTTATTTTAATAAACATATACTTACATTGATATATACCAGTGTCTTAAATTTAAAACGTTTTTTTTCCGCACAGTTTGTATGTGAAACGTTTCCTCTGCGTTTGATCTTTGTATATCCACATTCGTGATTTTTATAAAGAGGTATTTGTATTTTTTTCAAAGCTGAACAACCATAATCATGAAGATCAAGTACTCGTTTTGAATGATTGATAATATTTTCTAACCACTTTTTTTGTTATAATCCTTTGACACAAATAAACTCAGCTGCTTTCAAAATTTCATTGATTTTTTTAAATGAACTGTCAAATTGTACATCACCTCGCCAGAATAGTGCACAGCAATTGTTGAATGATTTATATTTTGGATCTAATTTATTCCATGGTACAGGTGGTGTAATTATTATGTGATCGATTTTATCATCATGTAAACTGATGCACGCGAATTCTTTTAGAATAAACTTATCAGATAACTGAAAACCTTGAATATCAACAATCATTGCCATTTTTATGCAATGTTATAAAGGCGAGATGTTGAACACCGAGTTTTTATTCAAGTGTTGTGAGCACGAAAGTTTGCAGTTTACTAATTTCTCAAACAAAAAAAATCAACGTTCTTATAGAACTTGCCCCCAAAATGAATAATCAAGAATATTCTGGAAATGCTGTAATTTAACAGCTTCTTGACAATCCA
The DNA here is from genome assembly GCF_014905175.1 of Aphidius gifuensis. NCBI lineage: Eukaryota > Metazoa > Arthropoda > Insecta > Hymenoptera > Braconidae > Aphidius > Aphidius gifuensis. Next base: position 8,247,497 of record NC_057792.1, on the reverse strand, counting down.
ATGTTAGTGAATAAATATAACATTTAAATAGCAATAATGAATCTTTATTGTCATGTAATTTTTAATGATTATCATATAATTCTTTGCTATCCCATGACTAACCACAAATATTACAATAAGAATGTATCAACAAATTTTGTTGATCGATTTCTTTTTCTTCACAAAATTATATTTCTTGTGTATAAGATATTGCTTGTAATCGATAAATGCAATCCATCGTATAACTCACGAAAGTTAAAACAAATATAGATTAGTTTGCACGCTTAGAATATTTATTGCAAGATAATTATTATATACGTGATGAAACATAATGAAAATTATTTGACATTTTATACTAATAACTTATGCAGTAATATTACAGTTGTTTTAATTTGATGAATGAATTGATAGATTTAATAAAAACTGTTTTACCTTCGAATAAAATTTGTTAAACACAACACAATTAAATTTGTTGACCGTAAAATATTTCTTATTGTGCATCAAACAAATTTTATTAAACTATTAATAAAAATTATTAGAATTACATTAATTTTTTCGATCTGACCATCTGATAATAAAAATGGTGTCAGACTATGATATCTTATCATTATCAATATTATTATTAATAGTATTATTAATATTATAATTATGAAAGAAGTAACTCAAAAGTTCTGGAAGCATCTCAAACCTTCTCGAATTTTCTAGATGCTTCTAGAATTTTCGATCCCCGAAATTCATTAATATAATATATAAAAAATTTAAAATAAAAATAAATAATTATCAACGAATCCTTGACCTTCAATCTGACACCTTGATATATGATGGCAGACCTCTTTCATTTCACACCTCCGATCTGTCAACCCCGATCCCGATGTGTCATACTACGATATCGCTTCACACCTCCGATCTGACTCCCCGACTCCGACCCCCCGATCTTACACCCCCGATCCCGACCCCTGTCCCCTTAACCCCTCACCACTGATCCAAAACCGGCCCTGTATAACTACTATTATTATTTATATAATAATAATTAATAATATTTTGAATTGGTTTCAAATATTTACGAATTAACATTATTTGTTTATAAGTATTTAAGAATTAATGATATGCTGAATTTGTTTCAAGTAGTTTCGAAAGTTAATAGCACTGTCAGACAGTTATTATTTACATGATAATGATTAACAACATATCGATTTTGATTTAATAATCGATATATTATTATCACCTTTTGAATATTCAACATTTTTAATAAATAAAAGATCGATTTTATTTGAATAATTGATATTTTATTATTCCCTTTTCAAATATTTAACATTTACACGTTGTTATTTCAAAACGATTTCGATTGTAATTTAATAATCGATATATTATTATTGCCTTTTAAATATTCAACATTTTTATTGAATAAAAAATCGATTTTATCTAAATAATCGATATATTATCATTCCCTCTTTAATATTTATTTAATTACACGTTTTAATAAATAAAATATCGATTTCATTCAAATAATCGATAGTCAAGTATCCCCTATTGAATATGCATTTATTTACAAAATTTTAATTTCGATAATCGATAGTCATTATTTTTGTTTAAATATTTACTATTAATACAACAATAATTGATAAAATTTCAATATTATTCAAACAATCGCCCAATCGATAGTTCCCTTTTTGAATTTTTATTATTTACACAAGTCTAATAAACAAAATATCGATTTTGTTCTAGTAATCAATAATTTAATACTCCTCTTTTTTAAATATTCAACATTTAAACAATTTTAATTAACAAAATATCAATTATATTTTAGTAATCGATAATTCGAATTTTTTTTTTATTGAAAATTTAAACAATTTTAATTAACAAAATATCGATCTGTTTTGAATAATCCATAGTTAATATTTAAGTTTTAAATTTTACACAACAATAATTAATAAAAGTTTAATTTTTATTTAAACAATCGATAGATTAGTAGTCCCCTTCTAAATTTTTTTAGAAATATCGATTTTAGTTAAATAGTCGATAGGTTAATATTCCTTATTAAACATTTATTTATTTACAAAATTTAAATCAATAAATTTTTGATTTTGTTTAAATAATAGACAGGCTAATATCATCCCTTCTGAATATATACCATCTACATTATAATAATTAGCAATAATATCGACTTTATTTAAATAATTTGAATGAATAAAATTTTTTTCCGTTACAAAAAAAAAAATAATAATAATTTTTACCCGTACTTGGATTTGAACGCTAGCATGCGTGTAGAAATATAAATTTTTCTAGATAAAAGTTAATAGACTACGTATATCGTTCATTGATATAGAGTTAGTACTATTCTTATAAACTATTAGATTAAAATCTAATCTTTCCGAATTTTCTGTAAATTTATTTACAAATTTTTTTTCACCGATATTTGGATTTAAATGCTAACATGCGAGTAGGAATTTAATTTTTTTTAAATATCATTCGTTGATAATTATTATTTATATAATAACAATTAATAATATTTTGAATTTGTTTCGAATATTTTAATTTTTTAAAAATCATTTGTTAATAATATTTTGAATTTGTTTCAAATATTTTAATTTTTTTAATATCATGTGTTTGTTATATCTTACGGTACCAACTCATGTAATATTCGGCACATAATTTTTTTCATTTCATTAAAGCCTAAAGCGGAGGTTTACGCGCTATCTACCCGTAATGAACAGACCTCAACAGCTAAAATAAGGGCCGCCATTAATCACAGAGTGAACTACACCATTTATTACATGCATACCAACAGAAATAGTATATTTTGTTACAAGTGCCCACTCAGAGGCGCTTCCTTGGCGAGTGTTTCTCCAGTTGTGAGCGGCTCTCTGATTGGGCATGTAACGAATCATATTTTATGTTATTAGGGGACAGTAATAATGATCTTACGCTTTGGAAATTCACACATTATTCCCACTGCCCTTGTAACATAAATTATAAATTCTGAACGCAACCAATTTTATGAATCTAGTTTGAAATACAATTTTAAATTAATACAACTATAAGTTGTAAAATAAATATTTATATTTTTTGGTAGCAGGTAGCTCATAAATAAGTAAATATAATTTAATTTATGTTACAAGGGCAGTGGGAATAATGTGTGAATTTCCAAAGCGTAAGAGGGGTAGTGCGCTTTTTGGAAATTCACACATTATTACCACTGTCCCTAGTAACATAAAATATAGTTCGTTACATGTGCCCAATCAGAGAGCCCACTCACAACTCATTTGGAGGGGAAACACTCGCCAAGGCTCGTGCTTGCCCCTCCAAATTCGTTGAGAGCACACTCTCTGAGTGGGCACTTGTAACGAAATATACTAATTCCATTGTATCTGGAAAAATACAAAATATTTTATCTATGTACTATTTTTATAAAATATAATCGAAAACTAATTTTACGTAATATGACCAATCAATGACTACCTAAAAACTCCGAACAATATTTAAAATAATTAACAGACCAAGTAAACTGATTTTATTAGCTGATAAAATCAAGCTCAATTTTATCTTTAAAATAAATGTAAATATGCGTTAAAATTAACTAACTAAATATTTTAAATAATGGAAAGCACGGAATCTGACAGGTCGATTAACCCGTAATCTGGTTAAGGGAATCTAGTAAAAAAATTAAAGAACTTAAGAATTAGTCCACAAAATAAGTGTGAAACAGCGACAGGGCCCCCCTTTAAAAGAGGCCACACGTCCGAAATCAAGCAGTTCATTCGTCACAGCCAAACAGTTGATTGAAACTAATCGAGCTACTGACCCACAGTTACGATCGATTAGCACCCAGTAATTGCAAACCGAATTGAAAGCGCATTTTATTGACTTAGTCTAAATTACTGTACAAGCGCTCAGGATTTCCAAGTCTAAATTTCATTTTCTTTTCCTCAGTATAAAGTATAAATTATAAAATCAATCTCATCTCAATATAAAATTCAAGTATATTAAAATCATTGTATTCAAGTAAACTCATTACATTTTTAACATCAATTATACGAACAACAATTCAACTTCAATCTACCTGAAGCTCTAAGTATTGCGAAGAGGCCTTGGTCGCACCGTCAGATTCCGCTTTCCAAGTTTTGGTCAGATATAAGTCAATCCGATTGTCACACGTTTTTTTGTCATACAAATGTAAGTAATTACTAAAATTATTACTCCAGTATCATAAAAGTAATTGTCAAAAATTATCAAGTACTTAACCTATTTTATTAACGTGAATTCATCGCAAGATTCTTTAAAAGGTAGTCTTGGTCAAATATTTAATCAAAATATAATCATACTGTACTCAAGTTTTATAATTTCTTTTGAATATATATATATTCCATATAATTTGCAATATCAAAATTAAAGTTGTGTCTCAAAATTTATTGAAACTTTAATCTCTTTTTCTTTATTCCTATCACCACAAAATTTTCCCTTGGTTTTAATCCCACTTATTGTTACTTAATTGTGCAGGGCAAAATTAAAACTTAAAAATAAAAAGAAGGTAAATTGTGAAAATTATTATCGTTATTCCACGTTAACTTCCCAATTTATTACATGTTGATAATTATTATTTATATAATAGCAATTAATAATATTTTGAATGTGTTTCGAATATTTTAATTTTTTTTAATATCATTTGTTGATAATTATTATTTATATAATAACAATTAATAATATTTTGAATTCGTTTCGAAGATTTTAATTTTTTTTAAAAATTATTTGTTAATAATATTTTGGATTTGTTTCAAATATTTTAATTTTTTTTTAATATCATGTGTTGATAATCATCATTTATTATCAACAATTAATGATATTTTGAATGTGTTTCGAATATTTTAATTTTTTTTTAAATCATTTGTTAATAATATTTTGAATGTGTTTCAAATATTTTAATTTTTTTTTAAAATCATTTGTTAATAATATTTTGAATGTGTTTCAAATATTTTAATTTTTTTCAATATCATGTGTTGATAATTATTATTTACATAATAACAATTAATAATATTATGAATGTGTTTCGAATATTTTAATTTTCTAAATCATTTGTTAATAATATTTTGAATTTGTTTCAAATATTTTAATTTCTGTTAATATCATTTGTCGATAATTATTATTTATATAATAACAATTAATAATATTTTGAATGTGTTTCAAATATTTTAATTTTTTTTCAAAAATCATTGGTTAATAATATTTTGAATGTGTTTCAAATATTTTAATTTTTTTTTAAATTATTGTTAATAATATTTTGAATGTGTTTCGAATATTTTAATTTTTTCTTAAAATCATTTGTTAATAATATTTTGAATTCGTTCTAAATATTTTAATTTTTTTTAATATCATGTGTTGATAATTATTATTTATATAATAACAATTAATAATATTCTAAATGTGTTTTGAATATTTTAATTTTTTTTCATAATCATTTGTTAATAATATTTTGAATGTGTTTCAAATATTTTAATTTTTTTTATAAATCATTGGTTAATAATACTTCGAATGTGTTTCAAATATTTTAATTTTTTTTATAAATCATTGGTTAATAATATTTTGAATGTTAACTACGATCTGTAAAGTATAGTAAAGCGTTTATGTAATTGTTAAATTAAACATAAGTGAAAGTGATCTTCGCTATAATTTTTATTGTAAATTCCGTATTACACAAGTGCGTCGATTATGTCAAGGTCCATGTTGGTCTAAATTTAACTATCTTTTACTCAACATCAATACTATTGGTAAAATTTGTGGTATTTTAATAATCAATTTACCTTTTATTTAACATTATGTTATTTGTGTTTGACTCAAGTTTTATAAATTATTTGTGTTTAATTTGTGTACTATTTTCGCGTATTTTCAGGTTCCTTTTTACCTCTTCCTACATTACGTAAAATTTACCTCCCTACCCTTCTATTGTTTCTTTGGTGAGCAGGATAAACAGGGCTAATTAAAATACATATCTAGCAGGGTTATTTTATAGGGCAATATTGGGTTGTCTAATAAGTAATCCGGCTACGATATTTCAAGCTTCTGCAATATTTTCTGGTACATCGTTATTTTGTTCAATAACATCAATAATAAAGATTCCTGGAAATATCCCATGTGATTTGTATTTTTATTTACATTTTCAAGACGCCGGCAATAATTGTAAATAACGCTATCTCCTTCTACTTTATTAACAAGATGGTTTACACCCATTATGTAGGATAAACCAGCACTTGTAACCCACCATATCTAGTCCCGGTCACCAAGTTTGTTAAATCCCCATTAAGGTTTTCAAAAACTTCGCAAGACGTTATGTAAATTGGTCCGAAATCACAATTGTTATCAGCTATATGAAGCAACTGGCTGACATGTGTCTGTGGTCAAAAACTAATTTCCACCTGGGATATACAAATCCAAGAAAAAAAAAAAATCTCCTTTGTGTCTTATCGTCTTTTGACCTGCCAAGACTTGAATTGATTTGACCAGGGTCAATGAACATCTTAAAAATATTGAAAATGAGTTGAATATAATGAAGATAGCATAAAGATAATTTGAAAGAAAAAAAAATAGAAAAAATAGAACTATTGTTTCATTTTTTTTACTTCAGTTGTTAGAAGTCTACAATAAAAGAAAAAATATCAGTATCCGTTGATTTTCAAGGTTTTGAACAATCAACAGGGCTATTCGTGGCAATTGTCTAGTTCGCTCCCAAGCCCAAAAAATAAGCGGATTAAATTTTTCGGGCAAACCGGTTCATCCGAGTTCGCTCCCGTTTTAAAAAAATGAAGAATCCGAGTTCGCTCCATACGCTTCCCCTACCGTTCCCCCTCCACTTTTCTAGCTCGCTATTTCCCATTTTTATACTCAAGATCTAGCTTTAATTATAGCCAAACAATCAATATCTACATTATTTTACTTAGCTAGATTTTTTACTTAGCTAGATTTTTTTCTTAGCTGTAATTGTAGCCAAACAATCAATGTCTACATTATTTCACTCAGCTAGATTTTTTTCTTAGCTGTAATTGTAGCCAAACAATCAATATCTACATTATTTTACTCAGCTAGATTTTTTACTTAGCCTTAATGTGAAAGGAAATGTAAAAGGAGGGGGTACCTAAAACGAAAGTAGGGGAATATTAGAAAGAGAGCGATGGGAGCGAACTCGGAAGCCAAAATATCGCGTTTCGGAGCGAACTCGAATTTTTTTTAGGCTTTAATCCGGCTTGGGAGCGAACTTGGTAACAGCCCTATTCGTAATTGAAGAATTAGCAATTCAACCTTTTAATCTTACCGGATTAGTGAGTGTAATAGTTTTCAATTCGCCATGCATAAAAAATGATTTAAGTGAAGATTATCAACAATTAATCCAACAATCTGAAGAACATTGTCATGGACTACCTTGGGAAAGTGGTGATGGAATGTCTGATAAAGCAACTCATATTTTAGATAAAAAATTGAGTGAAAAAATCAAATATTTTTTCGTAAAAGGAATTGAAAGAAAAAATCGTTTGTCAGCGATACTTCACGATAAAGCAGTAACAATTATGAATTACAATGATTTAGGATAATTTCATTTGTTCATAAAATAGAGCTAAATTTTCCATTTTATTAATGGAAGGTAGAGATACTGATCAGGTTGATAACTTCAGAGTCCAGTTAAAAAAATTAAGAAACTAAGATTAGTCCGTGACACAAAGCATTACACGGTGACAAAGTCCTACTCAAAAAAGGCTACACGTCAAAAAATTAATCAGTCTATCGTCACATTCAAACTAGTTAGCTGGAACTTATCGAGCCACAGACCGACATTTACGATTGATTAGTACCTAATAACATTAAAGTCATTTCTTACCTAAAATCATTAAAAATTCAAAATCAATTTGACCTTGTAAGATGACTAAATTTATCTTTTATTGATATTTGATGAATTTAGTCTTTTACTTTTTTATATTCAAGGTACATTCATAGCTACTTCTCAACAATCAGAATTTCTTAAAATTTATACAGTAGATAGTTGAAATATTAATGCATCGTTTCGTGAAATCAGTTTTTTTGTTATCAACCTTTTTTTTTTTTAATGATTTTTAAAAGTTGACTACTTTTAGAGGGGTTATACATGGGCTCTTATGGAAAGCTATGTTTGAAATTTCTTTGAACATAACTAAATTACATTTCTAACAATCACTTCATTTTAAAAAACTAATCAATAATAGTAAAAATAATAAGGAAATTTTTAATGTTCGGTTCACATGGGGTTTTAATACTGCTTTTTGAGTAATAATTAAAATTATCTATCAAAAACACGGATTTTACTGATTTTCTAATGAGAAGCCATGAAAACTGAGCAATATTGAAATAGCGGAAAAATTTAAACTTGCACAAACTAAACTCCATTACAAAATAATGGAGCATCATAAATTAATTAACGTTTTGGAGTAAATAATTTTTTTTTTTGTTGTTATTTTTGAGGTACAAATTCCGGGCTTTAGTACGAATTATTCTGTGGCAATTTTTTTCCCCTGAGTCATCTAGAAAAAATTGGTTTTAACCCTTTCTCCACTCTTTAATTTTAAGGTACAAATGAAAACAATTGCGGTGTAAAATGGTACAAATTGAGACGCTACTAATGGGTATATTCTAGATAATTTTTCTGGGACTTATGCAGGCCAGGTTCACGCATCTGTACAATTCTTCTACATATTTTCATTTAACCATGAATGATGAAATAATAACGATATTAATTATATATAAGAAATAACAAATCTTCTTGCATATAAATAAATCGAAAATTGAAACATGTATATATATATACTTATATGTAGCTAAGGGAGAATTAAAAAAAAAAAAAAACAAGCACACACACGGACAAGAAAATAATCGATAACCATGCATACATGCATATCCGTATGTACGACATGAAACGTCTTGAGAGTGGGAAGCAACGAGGACATTCAGGTGAGAAATTTATTTTTTAATAAGTTTTTGTTTTCGGATTTACTGTCGTTGATATCTTTTTTATTAGTTATTGGAAAAAATCGAAAGTAGGCTTATTAGGAAGAGGGTCATCGATATATATGATAAAACTATTTTTTATTTCTTTTTTGGCCAATAGTTAGCCTAGAAATTGATAAATTAGAAATTATGACGTCACAGAGCACAAACTTAAAATACTTATACCCGGTAAGAGAGTTCGCGTTCGTCCTATCTATTTTTTTCGTTCTAAAATTGAGGCGAGACCCTACCGGGTCTCCTGATAATTGATTTTTATTGATATATATTGCATAAAATTGATAAATAATGAAAAAAATAAATGGTTTACGCAGAAAAAATTATCACGAAAACTTCAAACTTTTGGTATTTTGGGGTTGGTATGACAAAATCTACAATATAAAAAGCATAGGATTTTATTTAGGACACGCCCCCAAAATCTAGCTATGAAAGTGTCTTAAACATTTACCCACAAATTTACTTTTAAATACTATTCAACAACAATTTATTTAATAAGACAGAATATATTAATTTGATGCAGATTATATTAATACAAGACAAAAAACATATATATATCATCAGTTTGTGAGGTGGCACAGCCACGTCACCATACAAGTTTACAATTTGATTACGGTCGCACCTTATAAATTGGTGGCCGGACTCGAAGCGATTTTAAACATATATCTTTCAATGACGAGAAAAAAAATCACATTGCTGGCGTCACGGTAGACGAACGTGGTGGGTATTATCGAAATATGTGTGTGAGCACTTTCACTCGTTACAACAACCTTAAACAACTTATAAATCACGTCGTCAACCTGCCTAAGAAGTTCATTGTCACGGAGCATGTCTCGGTCGCCCAGTCAGAGTCTGCTTTCCACGATTTTTTTAATCATTAATCAATCTAATTGTGTCACAAAATTTTGACTCTATACAAATTTGAGTAATTATTAAATTTTCTATCTGAGTGCTGTAACATTCAAAAATATACTTGCCAAATACGATAATAATGTTAAAAAAAAGATTAAAAAATTTTTTTATTGAAGTGAAACTTCTTTTCGCAGGGTAGTGAAAAAAAAAATCAGTGTGTCGGCCATGTAACGCTCGGAGCAAGCGAACGCTCGGTGCAAGCGAACGCTCGGCGCAAGCGAACGCTCTGACCGAGCAAGCATTTGCCCATATAACTAATAAGAGTGAGTGAGTGAGTGAGTGGCTACGAGTGAGAAAAGAGATATGCTTTGAATGAGTGTGTGTGTGCGTTGCCAATAGTGTAGCTGATCGGTTCGCAGCGCTTACACGGAAAAAAATTTTTAGCTGCAGCAACGAGCTGGATAGCTGTCTCATAAAGAATCGATTAAAAAATCGTGATGTTAAAAAAGAGAATATTATAAATATTAATAATAAATAACTAAATATTATTATTATTCATTAAATATTAAATATTAAATAATATTCATATTTATATTAATATTTATTATTTATATGAGAACTGTCAGAAGCCAATCCCCAATCATCAAGTGTCAACGAACTTTGTTGTTTCTTTCTAATTTTTTTTCTTTTTTTATTTAATATTAAAAAATAGTTTAAAATAAATACAAATGATGGCCTAGGTTTATAAAACCTAAAACAATGCGCTTTGTAAGGGAGAAAAACAAGACTGATTCTTTTGGCGATATAGATATTCGGTGAAAAAGAATCGTGAATCGATTAATCGGCTCTGAAAAGAATCGGATACTTGTACTCGATATGAATCGATCCAGTACTCGAGTACTTAAAAAATCGCCGAGAATCAAAGACCCCTACACTATAAACATTATCAATATTATTAAGGTACAACCAGGGAAAATTAAAAATAATGACGATTTCACGAATTTTATAGAGTAGATAATTGAAATAACGATACACCTTTTTCTTTAATCAGTTTTTTTGTTATAAGATGTTTTTTTGATTAATTAACTGTTAAAGATGGTCCTTTTTTTTGAGGTTAAACATAGGCTCTTATGGAAAATGATGTTCAGCTTTTCATAATACCCCATCGAAATACTTGAAAAAATAATGCCATATTTACCAAAAACTAAAGGATAAAACTAGAAAAAAAGACGAAAAATCATCACCCAAATTTAGTATAAGTTTTAATATTCAATTTTAATTAATAGAGGATAATAAATTTTTGTCTTTGTCTAAATACTTGAGTGGAAGTGAGAAACAGTATTCTCTTTCTAATTTTTCGTCCTTTTCGCACTCATGAATATATAATGTTTTTAGCAAACATCCGCCAGATGTCTCTCATTTTGCCCTGGTTGTACCTTAATATCATCAATAATATCATCATTTATTAATTGATTGTCAATATTATTGAAGTCGTTACGAATATCTTGACGAACTGCGAAAGAAGTTTCACTTCCCCCGCGCGTACTGCTAACACACACAAATTTTTTTTTTTTAATTAGAGACAGCCAGTCTTGGTGCAACATGACACATCATTTGTTCAATCCACTCTTCAGACCTGATTACAACGTTTTCGAGATCTTTCGTCAAATCTCGTCAGAGGCAACCTTTCGATTCTAAGTTCCGTCCATGATTGGCGAATGCGCGAATGCAAATGTCACTATAAGAGAGCTATGGTACGAAGTATTATAAGCGAATTGTATTTCACTGATGTACTTATCTCACTTTCTATGGTCGGGATTAAGAAACGCACGCATCATCATCTTGATACTTCGATTAACCTGTTCGGTGGGGTTAGCCTATGGATGATACAGCGGAGTCATCGATAACTTCGTCTGTGTTTCTTATGAGAACGACCAAAAGTGACCTCGATTCTAAACTCGGTCTCATTGTCCGTTAGCAATTCATGGGGAACACCCCAACGGTTTATAACTCTTTCTTGTGAAACTTGACAGATGGCTTCACTTGTCACATTCTTCAAGGGAGCTATTTCTATCCTTTTCGTGAGCCTATTTTGTATTACCAAGATATATCGATGACCAACTTGGCTCTTCGGATACGGACCCATAATGTCCACTGTTATACGAGACCAAGGCCCTATGAATATTTTGGGATTCATGTAACTCGTGGGAGCCTTTTATTCCACTTTACAACGTTGACAAATTATACATTAGCTGACGTATTTAACCACGGTTTTATACAAAGCTGGACAAAAGTATTTTACTAACAATCGTTGATAAGTTCGGAGTACGCCGAAAACAATGTTATGTGATTAAGATCAAAACTTATTTACTGAATTGGTTATTTATTCATTTATTCGAAGCTGACTGATACACTCACCAGTTGTGTAAATTATCAAATCCCAAATATTCTACATATATTTTATTTCCTTCTAATTATTTTTTTAATTCAATAAATGCCAGGATGTTTTACTTTTTGATATTTAGGTTAATCAAAACATCCTTCATTGGGTTATGTTAATAGTCTTCAAGTTTATATGTTTCTGGAGATTCGTTATTTATTCTTATAATTTCGAATATTTTAGTTGTCCAATTGGGCTTATAATTTTGGATAAGGCAATTCGCACTACTTCCGCAAAAATAACGCAGAAATAAAATTGAAATAAGGCAGAAATAGTTTCCACCAAAATAACGCAGAAATAAAATAGAAATTACGCACAAATAATTTTTATAACGCAACAATAACGTGACAATAATTTTTCAATGCGTGATACGCGCAAATATAAATAACAAAGGAATGACGTATTTACAATGCAAAAATAATGAATCAAGTTGAAATGTGATTAACGAAATCATAATGCAATACTAAATTACTTTGTTGAGTCAGTGTTGTATCAGACTTAGTAAGTTCAATAAAAGCAGATAGTTCATTAGATTGTTCTAGTGAGTTGATTGATGTACCAAGTGGTACACACACTCTTTCATATGAATAAAATGAGTTAAAAAGAATTCCAGTTGATTTAAGGCATGTCCAACGCCGGTTTTAGAGTGTTGTGGAGGGGAGAATGTCCTATATATTTTACATTATGAGAAATGCAATGCCAACCCCAAGAAAATAATTTTTTTTTTTTTTAATCGATCATAAAACGTTATTTGTACCATATTTGACCTTATTTCATAATAAAAAAATGTTGATTGACTTATTTTATTTAAGTTTATTTATCCAAAATATCTTTCACTATAAATTAAAACTTATGTTGAAATTCAATGTTGGCCAGCTTGAATATAGAGTGAGATTGGCAAAAGAAACCACGACAATTACGTGGCTGTGTGACCACACAATAAATCTAAAATTTAAAAAGAAAATAATCATAGAATAATTAGAATAAATCAACTCAGTATTTCACGTTAATATTAAAGATCCTCTTATTTTGTTATTCCCTACAGGGTAACGGGTTAGAAGGGAATGTGTATTATTGTAAATGTACCTTGATGTTAGAATAATCCGAAACCAATATTGTTGAGAGCGTGTCAATCTGGATGGTTGCCTGTTGATGTTGGTAGTCTCGAATAATCCAAACGGTAAAATAAACTCGAAGCACAGAAAACAACACTCCTGAGAAATGTCACAGTCAATAATTTTTATATAGGATTAAGGAAGGTTAAATAATTTAGGAAATAATATGTCACTAGCAATTGCTTTAAGTTTTAACTTCACTGATATTAATTTATTTTATTAAATATTAAAATATTAAATTGATTTTATATTTTATAAAAAAAATAATTTTTAATTTGATTTTATTATCTTGTTTTAATAAATTTGATTGATTTTAATTTAATTTAGATAGTGTTCAAACAGAAGTTATCGCAAGAGTGAAGCTCCTTAAATTATTAAAATAAAAATTCCCATAAAAAATTATAAACTAAAGAAGGGATGATTAAAAGTGGGAACATCTTGGACCAATTATATTTTACCTGTCTCACGATAGTCAGCATTTAATATTTTACTCAGAGAATTATTTGTAACGATTGCTAAAATCAACGGATGTTAAATATCGAGTTGCTAAAGTAACGTTGAACTACGGCTTGAGAAAATAAAAATCAAAGTAAAAATAATATAAAAAATATTAAAAAATGTAAATGTTGCTGAAAATGAAAAATAATTATGAGAAATAAAAAAGAAAAAATTTATGTGTTACTCGATATTCTACATGTCCCTTGAATTTACCAAAAATTATTTGAAACATATACCAGTACGTAACAATATATATTAAAAATAATGAATTTATAATTTAAAAAAAAATTATTTTTTCAGATGGAACATCAACAACTAATTTTATACGTAAATAAGAAATATGATGAATGGGACGATTTTCACGAGAATTTTGAAAAATATAAAAATGAAGTTAAGAAAGATTTTACTAAGCACCGTTCACTAAAATTCAAAGATGACAATCTTTTGATTTTCAAACAAATTAAATATCAATGTGTTTATGATAAAGTTTGTCAAAGTCGAGCCACAGGAAAAAGAACAAGCTCGTTAGTATCAGGCTTTTACTTGTATCAGAATATATATTATTGTATCGTAAATTTTGCTAAAGTAATATATTTTTCAATTTTATACTCTTTTTAATTTTTAGGACAATGAAAGAAAACTGTGGCGCTTTTATTCATCTATCTGTTGACTTACAAACAAACAAAGTTATTCTTCGAGAATTAAACGACAAACATGAAAACCATAGAGGATTAGAGGTGTTCATATATTCATTTCCATTTGATACTATTTTGCATTATTTTTATTAATAAATGATTGAATAATTCTTGATAGTCTTTTTTAGATTCTTTCAATCTTTCATATTAGTAATGGATCTATTTTTTTTAAAGGAATATACAGTGTCTCATTTTAATTTATCAATGGATTTTTTTCGAAAAATATAGCTTAAATTGTAAAATGTTTCAAGTAAAAGTTGTAGGGTTTGGAGGGGGACGAAGAAAAAAAAAAAAAAAAAAAATTCGAAATATCCAAAATGGCGGAGTTTCCGGTTTTCCGGTTTCCGGAGTTTTTTTAAATGGATACTGCATTTTTTCTTTGCACCAAAACGTTTTCTACATCAAAACTAACACTTTTTATTTGAAAAATTTTTCGATAAAATCACTTTTTTTTCGGGCTGATTTTGTCTGTTTATGGATTTTCCCGAAAAAATATGGCTTTAATTAAAAAATGATATTCAGAAAAAATGTAGCGCCCAGAAAGACGAAAACGAAAAAAAAAAAAACTTTCGAAAAAAAATCAAAATGGTGGAGTTAGAAGCAGAAACAAAGTTTTGAAAAAAAACGATTTTTCCGGAAAATTTTATTTAGAAAAAGTGTTAGCCTTGATGTGAACAATTTTTTAATAAAAAAAAATTACACCTAACCTCGAAAAAAAAAATTTTCATACCGGAAACTGCCATTTTTGAATTAGAATTTTTTTTTTTTTGTCTTTTTGAGCGCTACAACTTTCATAATAACATTTTTTAATTAAAGCCATATTTTTTCAGGAAAATCCATAAACAGAGAAAATCGGGCCGAAAAAAAAAAAGATTTTATCGAAAAATTTTTAAAATAAAAAGTGTTAGTTTTGATGTAGAAAACGTTTTGGTGCAAAAAAAAAATGCAGTATCCATTTAAAAAAACTATGTTTATACCGGAAACTCCGCCATTTTGGATTTTTCGAATTTTTTTTTTTTTTTCTTCGTCCCCTTCAAGCCCTACAATTTTTACTTGAAACATTTTACAATTTAAGCTATATTTTTCGAAAAAAATCCATTGATAAATTAAAATAGGACACTCTGTAGAAATGAGCTAGCTTTAAATCGAAGATTGAACAATGCTAAACAAGGCAAAGTTCAGCAATATTATGCGATGGAATAAACTAGGAATGCGCGAAAAAATCCAACAAAAAACAAATAAAAAAATTTACAGAAAGGACATAGATAAGATAGTCAAGAAACTACGGAAAACTGATGATGATTCCTTGAAAGGTGCTTTGAAATTGCTGCATGAAGAAGGTGAGTTTATTTATAAATCGTCAAATTCAAAAAATTGGAATAAGTATTTATTCATTCGTGTTATCATAGTGATAATACTTATTTCCAATTAATTCTACCATGAATAATTCTGAAACTCGGAAGATCATTTTTATCAGCCGCCAGTATTTTTATAAAAAAAAGGGTACCTGTACCACTCGGTACATGATTAAAATCAGCTGTTATACTCTTTCATTAATAAAAATAAGTAAAAAAGTATCTGTACAACTTGGAAAAGTATTTGAATCAGTCGTGATGCCATTTGTATTTTATTTTTTTTTTTGGTTCTGTTTATAATTTGTTCATGTCTCCAGGTTTTATATATAGGTTATATATAAATTTTTTTTTTTATTTAATAGTATATATAGGAGAGTTCTGGCTCCCCCCCCCCTTCGCTGTGATCGGTGGTTGATTTCGCAGAATCAGCGGATATCGCCCCAGGAGGAATTAAAAGATTAAGAGATTAGAATAATGGAAAGTAAAAACTATTTTGTAGGAAGAAAAAATTTTTAGTTGGTATAAGCATTACCTGATTGTCCTTCTCCCACAAAATATCAACCAGTCTCGACGTTCCTCCACTCCTAAAAAAATTTATAGTAAGGATAAGCATAACCTGTTTTTCCTTCTCCCACAAAATATTAACCAATCACAACGTTCTCCCACTCTTAGTGAAGAGAGGAAAGGAAAATTTTTCGTTGGTGGGGGACCTGAGATTCAGTATATATTCTCGTGCACAGAGACTAAGCATCACTTATTGTTCAGTCCATCAGATGTAGTGCGCCCAGTCTTAGAAACCAACAAGTAAGTTTTATCATATATTTATAAAATTTTAGTAACTTATTGATATTATCATTGTTTTTCAATTATTTTGTTAACTAAAAAATAACTTTTCCATTTACAGATATTAAAAATGGGTTTTGCAAAAGCAAAAAAACTTCAAAAAGCTAACGAACGCAAATCATTGAAAGATTTGAAGAGAAAAGTAGTATACAAAATTACTAAAGTAGCGAGATTTCCAACATCAAAGTATGGTCCAGCGCTGACAGTTGAAATCGAGAATGAAAATTATGCATATCTACTAAAAAGATTTGCTACACATTTCAATCAAGATGATCAAGAATTTAAGGAGCTAGAAAATGCTGTCAAGAAAGGAACACTAACAATGGTTCTCGATGGCAAAAATAACCAAGATGTATCATTAGATGATAGTACATATAATCTACATGATTTCAATGATGATGAGGAAATGTAAAAAAAATAAATTAAATAAAAAAATAAATACACTAAAACCAAATTATTTTGAATTGTTTTTTTTATTTATCAAAAAATCATTAGTTACAATTAATTTATGTTAACTTATGTACTATTCCACTTATTGGTCTTCTTTCGATTCAAATTCTTAACGTACATCTACAGCACCAGTCTTTAAAAACTCATTTTGTTTTCTACAATCAATAACAATTAATGAAGATTTTTCAATAAAATTATCTTTTGTCACTAAATCTATTTTTGAGCCATAGTAAGACTCTGCAAAATCAGCATACATATCGTATAATAAAGCAAATTGATTTTTTTCAATATCAAGATTCAAATTTCCATATGGAAGAATATAAGAATTAAGATAAAGTTTAACATTTGTTATTTTACGATGATCGAAATGAGTTACATCTTTTTGCCAATCATTTTTTCTATTTGATTGAAAACCAAGAATAACATAACGCGGCTTTTCCAGTTGAGTTGCAGTTTTCACTGTCCATATATGATGAGTTGTTTGTGGCAGCAATGGATATTCATATAAATCCCAACTTCTAAATCCAATAGAAATGACAGGATCTTTTCATATATATTTTATTATATCAATTTTATTTTTGTTTGATAACATTATATATGGTACAAGCCATTCAATTTTTGTAAGTTTTAAATCAAATTCTGGCATATTAGGAACTGTCTCATTAACCCGTACGATCGCATTCGAATTCAAACGTGATCGTATCATAATGAGTTCATGTTTCGCATTGACAATTATTTTTCGATAATCTTCAGCAAAGCCAAAAATCATATTTGATGGAACGCATATATCAAAATATCCATCATCATTTATTAATTTTATACCATTTTGATTTATCCACCCTGCATTTCCATAATTCATTCTTGAACTCAATGACAAATAATTTTTCATTGTAGATGTTATCCCAACATTCTTTGATTCATTAATTAAAACTCTATTTAATTCATAACGCATTTCATCAAACAAAAAACACATAGCATTATTTACTAACGTTAAAGATAAAATATTAGCAAGTGGATATTCTGCATTTGCAGCAGCACGTTGTTGCGTTAATTTTCCACTTATACGTATATAGCTTTTTGATGGTAGAACAAACAAATCTTGATTCTGAATTGATATTCTTATTTCATCACTATTCTCGAAACTGGTTGATCCAAATTACTGATGAGCATGTAGCTCATAGTTGTATATTTCATTGTTAAATTGAACTGGTGTGTTTATATCGAAAATATTTTCATCACTCATTTGGACGTGTAAAACAATTAAGACAAGTTATATTTATCCAATTAAAGTTTTAAAATTTTTTTTTACTTTTAGACCTAGACTTTGCAGATAATTTATATTCTGAGGTGTCAAATTCTTGACTGCTCGATTCAGACTGACTGGAGGTGTCCATGATGTGCTGCTTTTATACGATGACCCACGTTTTATTGCCCGTGAATTGAAGCAAATTCCCATTCCTATGATTTTACATTTAACGTAATGGTTACTGTTTCACCACGAAAATTCACTAATTTTCTGTTTTGATCAACAATTTTTAGTTGTAAATGATCAATGGTTTTAACAGTAATTGGTAAATAGATTGGATTAGCTGCTACTTCAATTATTTTATAACCAGGTGGTAAAGTAGGAAAAAAGTTATATATTGTATGAACTTTTTGTTGATTCACGTAAGCTCCTGTTGTAATTTTGCACTCGATTCTCAATGTATTCACTTTTAAAATATTAATCGGGTAATTTGATTCATATTCTGTATTAGCCCTCAATAGTCTCGGTGTAAATCCTAGTAAACGTGCTGGTGGATTTGGTTTTACAAAATCAATATCTCTTTCACTTGTAATATATGAATGTAAAGTATTTTTATTATATGTAATTTTGATTCAATATTATTCTAAGTAAGCAGCTAAATCATCTATTTCATAACTTCCAGTTGGTATTTCAATTTTATCATAACTGTCAAAATATGAAATTATATTATTTTCAAGATCTATATTTGGCAATGAATTAAATGATAAAAATGAAATTAGTGCTAATGAATAATTTTTTTCACTTGATAATTGTATTGGTGGAAAGTAATCAGTTTCTAGGACTGAAGATTTACCTGTGAGAGTTGAAGTAAATGTTGCGTTCATTCTCAATGTCGATAAATAACTAATTGGAAATTTTCTTTTCCTCTGCTTTTATAGTTTTCCAGTGAGAAATGCGAGACATAAATGTCCACAGTTATACGTATTCCAATCTTGATAACGTTTATGATTATAATTGATGCTACCAACATTAAGATTATATACATAAGTATATTGCTGAATTTTTATTCAGTTTTTTATATGCTACGCAATGTGTTCCAGGAATTCTTTTATCATCTAAATTAATGATTCCACACTCTTGTTTCCATGGTCCATCTTTTGGCATATCATTTCGCATAAAAACTCCACGAAAATTAGCAATTTTTTTTGATTGTTTAGCAAATTTTAATAAATCACCGTCAGTTAAAGCTTTTTGTGGTAGCATCAGTTGAAGTTTTTTGGAGACAGATAAAGTCCAATACCGCTTTTATGTGGTGTTAAATAAAGTCCTTTTTCAATGGCAATCGATTCCATCATTTTATTATGTCGCTTATTTTCATTCAATTGTTCTTTACTCGTCTTTACTGCATTGATAGGTTTGACAACACCAGATGCTCCACCAACTAACCCACCTAATGCTGATATAGCTGAGAAAATCGGGATTAAAAGTGGTAGTGCACCACCGATATGTTTAGCAACTGGTAAAACTCTAGGCACTGTAATAGCTTTCTTGCCACCATTTGTTTCAATAGCTGCTCTCGCACCGTTTATTGCTGATTTAATTGCAACTGATGAACTATTTGATCCCTTCATTGCTTTTTTTGCTGCTTGTACGATTTTTGAAAATGATATTTTCTTTTTTATTATTTTCTTTCTTTTAACTGCACGTTTTTTATTCTTTATTAATTTTCCTCCAGTCTTCTTTTTTATTTTTTTATTTTTCAACGAAGATAATGGTTTTTTTCTCGTACATTTCTTCTTCTTTTTTTCATTAACACAACCTATACCAAATTTTGATTTTATTTTCATTGCTCCAGTAACCAATGTAGCTGCTGCTCTCTCACTTGAACTTGCGTCTTTGAAAAATACGTTTAACTACTTCACGAGCTAAAATATCATCAGCTGCGTTTCTTGCCTTGATATCGTTGCGATTTTTCGAATAAGCAATATCGTGGTTTTTACAAGCTGCGTCTAAAGGAGTAATGCCCGGATCCCCTCTTGCTAAACATTTTTAAACAGCCAAACCAGGCTGCGCACTGCCATACCTGTAGTATTTCTACCATGGACAATAGTCATAATCAATGGATAGATAATCAATGAACTAATAAATAAATAAACAATCAATGTGTATTTATTTTCTAACAATTATTTTTATTTACATCATTCACATTTTTTTTTATTTACATCATTCATATTTTCTTTTATATACACTTTTGCTCAAACACATTCGTTCAACAGGTATATAGCCCTAAGGCAGAGTGTCAGTTTCACCATTAATTAACTGACGTTTATCATCTTCTCAACTTAGAGCTATTTTTTCAATTGTTCTTGTTGTTACTTCATGTGTATGTGATCTTATAATATTTTGTTGCTTTTTCAAAATAACATGATTAATAAAACAATTTTTATAACCATCAAAAGTTATTTGCCTTACAGTTGATCTTTTTACACCCTTTGCTCTCATATGGACACGTTTTTTTAATGAATTATTTTCATCCGCTATAACATATAAGTATAATTTACTTCGTAAACCAATGAATTCCTTCATTATTTTTCCGTTATTTTCATCTTTCATAATACTAATAACTTTTTCATTTTTAAATGGAATTCCATATTGATTATTTTCTGGATAATCAGATGTATCAAATTTATCAGGATTATTACGTATCAAATCATATGGATTATGACTGAATATGTGATAAACAGCAGAATCAGTATCACCATATAAATATTTAACTTTATCATCATATTTTGGTTTTATAAAATTATAATAAAAAAAATACATATATGTTTTTGACATTTCCAAAATAGAAAATCCTAGATAAATTGGTTTATTGAAAAGTATACCTGTTGGTTTCATCTCAATTATTACAAGATCATCAATGATTAAATGACTGTGAAAGTTTGGCTTTGAGATATAAAATCTTGCTCCACCTCTACCACCATATTTTTGTACAAGTTTTATTGATTTACGAGTTCTTGCAGACTCTAGAGTTTTACCATAAATTGCATTGATGAATAATTTTCTAAGATCTTTTTCAAATGCACTACGGGCTTTCTTTCGTAACTCTGTAATAAGATCAATATAAGATTGAAGCCATGCACTTTGTTTAAATTTTAAAACACGATGAACTTTAGTAATAATCATCCCCAAAGAACAATATTGTTTTAAATTCCTGTAATGAATAACATCATTTTTTTTATTATCTAGAGTTGCCAATAACTCCGGAGTTTTACTGGTTTCTAGTTTTACTAGTGCTAACGGAAAATCTTTATGATGATGATGCAAATTTGGAGGATAATCTAAATCAACTTCAAGAATGTATCCGTATTTCGAGTTATCAGCAGTTGAATTTAATATTGAAATATCAAAGTTATCAATCCATTCAAATTTACAAGTTGGAAGATATTCTCTCATTGCTGCTCCATACATATTATTTAAATCAAAGTACATTAAAAACGACTCTTCTTCCTCAGGATTATATTCGTTTCCCATATATCAATTATTTGCTTTTCCATATCGATTTGACACTTGTGATAAACCACCTCTTATACCTTGTTCAATAAACAACATCATTTCAAGATCAGTTATTAATTCCAGTTTAATCTGAGTATATCTCAACATTGCACTAAAACTAAGTACAGGTAGCGTATAATAATGTGCTGGATCTAACTTATATGTATTCAAACAATCAGGTCTGAAGCTTTCAAAAACATCAGCTAAAAGGGCAGTTTGTAAATATAAATCATATTATTCCCCAAGTGTTTCTATATTGAACTTTTGCCAAACATACAGAGCATGTGCATATGCTTCATTTGAAATATTTTCTTCATTCAATTTTGAATAAAATTGATCTTTCGATCGAAGTGTTGTGTCATCAAATTTTTCCCATTTATCAAGATAATCATATGGAAATACTCCCTTCTTTGTAATTAAATTGAATTCATCATCATTTTTACTGAGACTTTTTGTTATTAATTTTTTATCATTATCTAGATTATTCGATAATGAATCTATGGAACTTGCCATAAATCTGTATGAATCGTTAAATCTCAATCTTATTCTTGTACCCTTGACACGTTTTGTAAATGAAATATATCTTTCTTTATTGATTCCAAGTATATCAATTTTACCTGCGAACTGGTTTTTTAATTTTTTGATGATAAAATGTGCATCATAGCCTGTGGGGTTATGAAATACTACTGGGATAATACATGATTCTTGATAATTAATATTGCATATTTGATGGGCGGCACCTCGCTATTCCGAAGTCCAGTGCGAGTGATCACGTACTTTAACGTCATTATTCGTGAAATTTTTGTCACAAATATAACATTTTTTTGCATTCAAAAATTGTAATTCTTCATCTTGTGTAAGAGACATTGGTTTAATATCATCTATTATTTTATTGACTTGATGAGCGATTTGTTCAAGCTCTGTAATGAACCATTCAATTGAATTTTTACTTCTATGAAGATTGAACTTGGAAAGTGAGTCATCATAACTACACTTTAAATAATATGCTGCACTACTTGGAACATGTTTTTGATAAATTTGATTTTTTTCAAGTTCTTCACTCTGCACTTTTTCCAATAAACATTTTAAATCACCATAAATTATAAATGGTACCGTTAATTGATGTTTATAGCTTAATAATTTTAAAATATTATTTTTAGCAGTCGGTAATCTCATTGCACTTTTACATTTTTCACTACATAATTTTTCATGATTATCCCGTGATTTTTGAGATTGAAAATGACATAAGCAGCGATCACAAATTATTTTCTTTCCATTATGCTTAGAAATTTGTGAGCTCACTAATCTCAATAAGTTTTTGATCCATGCAAAATGATATTGTGCCAAATTTTTTCGCGAATTGAAATCATTAACAACAACAACATCATCATCGTCTTCCGCTTCTACTTCTCTCTCAACCATTAAAAGATGAGTGGTTTCATGGTGTGATTCATTTTTGCTTATATAATATGGTACAACCCTTTCTTTACTATGTTTTTTATTTTTTTTCTCATCATCATCACTTTCGTCGTCATCATCATCATCATCTATACCATAAATATTAATTTTTAACTTATTTTGTTTTTCGAAATCTTTGATTTTTTCCCATGTTATCGGGAAAGTTATTCCGCTGCAATTTAATTTATCAACATGTTTTGTATAATCACTAAAACGCTCACCATTTTTTGGCACTTTGTATAAACATGCTAAAATTGACCATACGAAACAAAAATTATCAGAATTTTTTACGTTTACAACTGAGTCTGTTTTCAGTATCCATGATGGCATTTCAACGAATGATGAATTACCACCTTGCAGTGGTATGTAATCATTTATTTGGATTTCAAGATGAAGGATTTCATGCAGTTTCCAACCAGATCCATTTAATTCAGCTTCTTCAACATCTTCTATAAAATGTTCAAAATTTTCTTTGAATAGTTGGCTTAGATCTCATGATTGTAAAACCTGAAAACTGCCTTCAATGAAATATTTTGTTTCAACTTCTACACTATGATTCGAAGGTTTTTCGATTTCATAGTTCAAAGCTAATACAGTATTCACTTTGAGTGCATTTTTATCTTGTAAAAGAAAAGCTAACTGACTAATCAACATTTCTTTCGCATCAGAACGAAAATCTTTTACATCTTTATGTTTCAAATTAATTATAACACTAGTTTTCATCCTGACTAATTAACATTTCTTTCGCATCAGAAAGAAAATCTTTTACATCTTTATGTTTCAAATTAATTATAACACTAGTTTTCATCCTGTTTCTGAATACATTTTTTAAATCTTGCCATTCAATGTATTTTTCAGTAGTAGCATTTGGAAAGAAATATTTAACAATAAATAAATAATTAATGTGACTGAAAAAATGATAAAAAAATAATGAATCGGAAACATGAAGAAATGTAAAAATAAAAAAAACCTTAGGATAGGGATTAATGAGAAAAAACAGCATACTTAAAAAATTGGAAATTATTTATTTATTCAATTTATTTTTTCAAAAAAATATGTAGTTCTGTGACCACATTGGATCACGACAGATTCGACCTCTTCGAGTCATCTCAGACGGACTGTAGCAGCAATTGTAGAAATCGGCATCCCCTGACCTCCCAATCAGCTCCTCTTCTTCCAAAATCACTGTATCGGCATCATCATCATCATCATTATCGCTCAACGAGCCATCTTCATATAGTTAATCACGAGTGTCCTTTATTACTAAAAAAAAAGAAAAAAAAAACAATTAATTAAAAGATTTATTAATTTAAACGAAAAAAAAAATGAATTAAAAAAATTACAATATAGTGGCTTCATTCTAATATCTACCGGGGGCATCATTACATCATCATCATCATCATCATCTGAAAATAAAAAAAATATAATAATTGGTAAAAAAAAAACAGAATGCTGGAATAATATAAAAAATATTTAAAAAATTACCATTGTCACGAGGAGGATTCATTGCGTCTGCAAATTCCCTACGCAGTTGTCTCTTTACTGCAGCAGGCAACGTCCTGACCATCCTCTAGAAATTCATCATCACTGTCCTCTTCCACATTGAATCCCTCTAAAAATGTATAATAAAATTAATAAAATAACCTATAAATTGAAAAAAATAAAAAACCTTCATCAATAAATAAATAAAATAGAAGCGAATGAAATGAAATAAAATAAACAAAATATGAAAAAAAAGATAAAAAAAAATGAGTTAAACCATGTGCGAATCATGCAATCACACGCACATGTTTAACGAAAAAAAAAAATATATATATATATATAATAAAAGAAAAACCACACCACTAATTTATTAAATAAAAAAATAAATAGAATAAATTAAATTAAAAGAAATGACAATAGAATACAAATTGATATGAAAAAAAAAAAATATTAGTGAGAACACGTGCTTGAGTGATGCAATTCTCTCAAGCACACGTTCACCAAAGAAAAATGTAATCATAAAAACCTTCACCAATAAATAATTGAATAAAACCCAAAAAAACAATAAATGATAGAAAAATAAATTGATTAATTAAATAAGAAAAAATTAACTTACCGTTCTTCTAATGACTCTGGAACTCATTATGTATTTTTCTTGATGACTTTTATGGATCAACCGCATAACTCAAAGATTCGAACTTGAAGAAAAACGTGGATATTCGCAAAACATAGAACGCTGACAGAACGAGTCTGCAGCGCCCTCCTACACATATCATATAAACTCAAAGATAAAAACGGGAAATACATTACCTACATTTTGCGAGAATTTTAAAAATATTCATATTACGAAAGTTATTAAATTATAATTATTATTATTATTGATGAAAAATAATAATATATTACAATAATAATATATATAATAATAATAATAATAACATTCTTTAAAAGTTACTCAATTTATTATCAATAAAATAAATAAAAATAATAACAATAATTGTGAAATGCATTATGACGTCTTACGAAAAAACAATATGGCGTCGTATGAAAAAATGGGACCCCTAGACTCGCGGGAATTTCAAAAATTCAAAATGGCGTCTTTCAAAAACCAATATGGCGTCTTACGGAAAAATGGGACCCCCCATGGCGACATTGCTCTAACTAATTAATCCAAGGACCCCTGCGGCGATTTGACCTAATTAATTGACTGATCTAATGAATTAATTCAATCATCCCCTGGGGCGATATCCGCGGATTTCGTGAAATCAACCGCGGATCTCAGCGGGGGGGAGCCAGAGCTCTCCTCTATATACTACTATATTTTAAAGGTGCTGATGTTTCGGTTTTAAGATCAAACAACATATTGCAAGCTTTATATTTTGTGACAGATGTAATGATTAAGAATATGAAAGCATCTCCAGAGATTGTGTTCACTGATGGCACATACGAATTGTTCAAGCGCAAATTTGTACTTCAGCTGTTTGCAGTTGAAGACAAATCTGGTGAGACACAATTCGTTGGCATTGGGATTTTACTTCAAGTACAATCAGCTGGTTATTCGAGCAATTCAAAGAAAGCCACCCATAAAAACAAGAACTAAATTGTTTATCTCTCAACTTTTCTCTCGCATATCGACATCGTTGTCTCGTCTCGTCTCGTCTCTCGCGACGAGAGAAAATGCGTCTCTCGCCTCGAATTTTATCGTCTCTCATCACCTTTCTTGTCTCGTCTCGAGTTCTCTCGTCTATCGCGGCATCACTAGAAAATATATTTGATTTTAAAAAGTATTGCCAATAAGATTCAAAGTAAAAATGATGATGAAGAAAAAGGACTAACAGCTGGGAATATAAAGACAAAATCTTTGAAAGAATTGATCAAGAAGCTTGATAGAAAAATGACTCACTTGCCAACAAACGAGTTTAAATGTAAATTGAGCAGACTTAAAACTATTGAATTGTTGTGGACGAGGAACGGAACAGTTGATACTGGAGTACTTTATTTGGCAACAAGTGGAATCGAAGATAGTTTTGCTAATTTGTCATTGGGAAAACAAAAAGCAAATGTTTCAAGTATCATTCTCCCACCACAATTAAAGCAAGTCGGTCGTCATAAACCAATTTTTTGCTCGATGTACACCAATAAAAATAAAACTTAAAAGAATAAATAATAAATAAAAAAAATAAATAAATCAAGTAATTTGATGTATTGATGTATGAAATATCAAAATTTGAACTAATAATAAAATTTGAGTATATGTAAAATACAAATTTGTGTATTGATGTCATCTATAAAATCATAACTAATGTTTAGTACCAGTATTACCAATAAGCAATACTTTTATATAAATAAAATGTATCTGTACAACTTGATACATCAATTAATTCAACTGGAATTATTTTTAACTCATTTTATTTTTATCAAAGAGTGTGTGTAGCACTTGGTATATCAATCAACTCACTCAAACAAGCAATGAACTTTGCTGTTATTAAACCTACTGAGTCTGGTACATCACTGTCTCAACAAAGTAATTTAGTCTTGCATTATGATTTCGTTAATCACATTTCATCTTGATTCGTTATTTCTGCATTGTAAATACGTTATTCTTTCGTTATTTATATTTGCGCGTATCACTAATTGAAAAATTATTGTCGCGTTATTGTTGCGTTAAAAAAATTACTTTCGCGTTATGTTTGCGCCATAAAAATTATTGATGCGTTAAACAAATTATTTTTGCGTTATAAAAATTATTTGTGCGTAATTTCTATTTTATTTCTGCGTTAATTTGGCGGAAACTTTTTTTGCCCTATTTTAATTTTATTTCTGCGCAATTTTTGCGGAAGGAGTGCGAATAGCCTCATTCTATAATTTTACTCAAAGACATGTTTACACTTGCTCATTCTAATATGATCATTCAATTCAAATTTAACTCTCTGATAACATTGATTAAAATTTTTACATACAGTTTGCTTTGTAATTATTATATTGTCACCAACATTTTAGCAGTACGCGCGGGGGAAGTGAAACTCCTTTTGCTGTCTGTCAAGTTATTTGTAACAATTTCAATAATATCAACAATCAATTAACTAATGATGATGATAATAATAATATTAATAATAATATTGATAATGTTAATAATATAAATGATGATCTCAATATGATATTTATAATATTAATATCAATCATATTGATAATATTATCAATATTATATCGTTATTAATTTTATTATTATTATTAATAATACCATTGATATAAATTATTAACATATTATTGATATTAACAATAATATTTATAATAATAATATTCAAAATATAAATACTGATAATTATTCGTATTTATATTTGAATATTATTGTTAATTCTGATATTATCATTATTGTATTATTATTCTCATTATTATTATTTGTATAATTAATACCATTGATACTGAAATATCGTAGCTGGATTATTTATTAGACAATCAATATTTCCCTATAAAATAACCCAGTTAGATATGTATTTAAATTAACCCTGTTTATCCTGCCCAGCAAAAGAACATGAGAAAGGTAGGGAGATGAAAATTACGTAAGGTAGGGAGGAGTAAAAAAAACCTGAAAAGGACGCAAGAATAATACACAAATTAAACACAAATAATTTATAAAAACTTGAGTCAAACACAAAACATAATAAATATAATGTTAAATAAAATGGTAAATTTATTATAAAAATACCACAAGTTTACCAATAGTATTGATGTTGAGTATAAGATATTTAAATTTGGACCGACGTGGACCTTGAGATAATTGATGCACTTGTGTAACACTGAATTTACAATAAAAATTATAACGAAGATCACTTTTACATATGTTTGATTTAACAAGTACATGAACGCTTTACTATACTTTACAGGTCGTAGTTAAGACCAAATTTATGACTGTGAGGTCGCTGATTTTTATATTTAAAATAATCAAATATTTTTAACAAGCAAATTATTGCTTAAATCAGCCAACTGTAAGTTACGTTATTCAATATTTATTTGATTAAATAATTTAACACAAAAAGTATGCACTTGAATTTAATTTAAAAGAACAAGACAACTTAGACCATGCGGTCTGAATTTATTACAAATTATATCCAATATGATTTTAATGAGTTTAAATTAATAATTTGCGTAACCAACTATTACGTAAATATAATTAAAGATATTTAAGCAAAATAAATCAATGAAATATTGGATAAGTATAACTTACAGTTTTCGGCTGGTGGCTCTTAAAATTATTCTAAGACTTTTTAACGTACATATTAAAGCAGTTAGAGTTGGTAGTCACGGGATCAGAGATCCCAGTGAACTGATCGATATCCTGGGTCAATGGCACAAGCTGACCGTAGGGTAGGTTGAGAATATTCGGGAGTGTTCGGGGATGCGTTTGCTCCCTTAAATATTACCCTTATAATTCATAAGATGGAGCTAGGGGTATCCAATTGGACCCTGAATATATAATTTTATAAAATACAATTGATCTAAAATAAAAAAGTTCGGCGCTTACCGCAGGACATTACAATACTTTTATTATCGATGATATTCTTGAAATTAATTTTGTTATGATTATCCATACTATGAATTAATGGATATATATTAATAATATTATCACTGATAACAATAATTCTAATAATATTATATAGAATAATAATGTCAATAATAATTTCAATGACATTATGAATTAGAAATAATATCAATATATATTAGTAATAATTATATAAATGACATTAATCATATTAATAACATTATTTATAATAATAATATTCGAAACCTAAATACTCGAAATTATTATTATTATATTGTTATTATTATTCATATGATTAATACCATTGATATTATTACTAATATTATATTGATATTGTTATTATCGATGATATTATTGAAATTACTGTTTTTATTTTTATTTATACTGTGGTTATATATTAATAATATTATTATAAATAATAATTCCAATAATATTATTAATAATAATATCAATATATTATTAGTAATTATATCAGTGGTATTAATTATATTAATAATAACATTTATAATAATAATTTAAAAAATATGATAATTATCAATATTTATATCTGAATATTATTGTCTGTATAAGTATTAATATTATTATTACATATCACTGATATTATGAACAATCGATATTATTGTTATTATTATTAATATGACTAATACCATTGATATTATCATTAATATTATATTGATATTATTATTATCAATGATATTATCGAAATTATTGTTGTTATTTTTATTTATACTATGGTTATATATATTAATAATATTATTATAAATAATAATCCCGAGTGGAAAAATTTTCAGGATGCCCTATTTGACCTCAAACCCTGATCAGAAACGGATCAGGATTCCTTATTCAGGGAACCTGACTCATTCCTGACCTAAACCTGGTCAGGACACCTTACGATTTCCTTAAGTCCAGTAACCTTATCCAATCCTGTTCAGGAAAAGAACAGGAAACCTTGACGTATCCTGAATAAGGTTTCCCGTTTCCTGAACAGATTCTGACCAGGATATTATCAGGAAAAATTTATCAAATAAATTAATTTTTTTTATTCAGTCTTCCTGTTCAGGAAAGGAACAGAAAACCTGAACGTATCCTGAATAAGGTTTCCTGAACAGATTCTGACCAGGATATTATCAGGAAAAATTTATCAAATAATTTAATTT
Organism: Aphidius gifuensis; assembly: GCF_014905175.1. Taxonomy (NCBI): domain Eukaryota; kingdom Metazoa; phylum Arthropoda; class Insecta; order Hymenoptera; family Braconidae; genus Aphidius; species Aphidius gifuensis. The sequence goes on along the minus strand of NC_057792.1, from coordinate 8,216,820 downwards.
TTTTTATTCAGTTTTCCTGTTCAGGAAAGGAACAGGAAACCTGAACGTATCCTGAATAAGGTTTCCCGAACAGATTCTGACCAGGATATTATCAGGAAAAATTTATCAAATAAATAAATTTTTTTTATTCAGTCTTCCTGTTCAGGAAAGGAACAGGAAACCTGAACGTATCCTGAATAAGGTTTCCTGAACAGATTCTGATCAGGATACTATCAGGAAAAATTTATCAAATAAATTAATTTTTTTTATTCAGTCTTCCTGTTCAGAAAAGGAACAGGAAACCTGAACGTATCCTGGATAAGGTTTCCTAAACAGATTCTGATCAGGATATTATCAGGAAAAATTTATCAAATAATTTAATTTTTTTTATTCAGTTTTCCTGTTCAGGAAAGGAACAGGAAACCTGAACGTATCCTGAATAAGGTTTTCTGAACAGATTCTGACCAGGATACTATCAGAAAAAATTTATCAAATAAATTAATTTTTTTTATTCAGTTTTCCTGTTCAGGAAAGGAACAGGAAACCTGAACGTTTCCTGAACAGATTCTGACCAGAATATTATCAGGAAAAATATTTTTTGGATTTAATTTTATTTTTAATTCTAAAACAAAATGACAAGGGACAATTTAACAAATTGTTATATTTTATTTTTACGTTAAATCAACGTCGCAAATTCTAACTTAAGTTTTTTTTAGCTGATGTAATTTATGAAAGCAAAAAATCACATCAGATCATCGATAGACGGCATGGCTGCGCGTGTTAAGGCCCGTAGTTGTAATCTGAAATTTCCGAGTTCGCGTCCCGCTAGTGGTTAGGTAATTTAAGTTATGTTAGGTATATAAAATCTTATCATTCAACCTGTTTCATCATTAACATCGCTATAGTAAATTAGTTAGCCGATTTACAAAACATCAAATAATAAAAATTAATTTTTATTTAGAATTACTTGATCTGTTTCAGATCATGAATCCTGTTCCATTCCTGATCAGGTATCCTGCTCAGGTTTCCTGTTCCGATTCTGATCAGAATCCTAAAAAAAAGCGTTACATTCTGATCCGTTCCTGAACAGGATTCCTGGTTATGTTCTAGTCAGGAATCCTGATCCATTCCTGTTCAGGTATCCTGGCTCTAACCCTACAATCTGGCCAGGTTTCCTGATCCGGTTCTGATCAGAATCCTAAAAAAGAGCGTTACATTCTGATCCGTTCCTGAACAGGATTCCTGATCCGGTTCTGATTTGAAATCAGGTTCCCTGATCCGGTTCTGATCAGAACCTTAACTAAATTTCCACTCGGGATAATTTCAATAATATTATGTAGAATAATAATATCAATATAATGTTAGTAATAATATCAATATTAATGATAATATTTACAATAATAATATCAATGATATTATTATACTAATAATAATTTTTAATTGAGTTTATTCATTTTTATTTTTTTTTATTCATTATTTTTTGTAAACGCTGCAAACCGATCAGCTACACTATTTGCAACGCACACACACACAAATTCATCCTCAGCATATCTCTTTTCTCGCTCGTAGCTACTCACTCATTCACTCTCATTAGTTATATGGGCAAACACTGGCTCGGTCAACGCGTTCACTCGTTTCGAGCGTTGGCTTGCACACAGAGAAGGATATGTTAACAGTTAACATATCCTGTTTAATGTTAACATATGCCATGTTAAAATGGGTGGTGGCTGATAAGTTTACATCAAAGATATATATATTAACATTAAACATACGTATCTGAATAGTTAATATGCGTATGTTAACTATTAAGATATCTGTAATTGACACAATTTGAAGGTTAGGCTGATAGTTGAAGACATTTACGTATGTAAATATGAAAATTGAATGTAAAATTAAGAATGAATTTACAAAAAAACTAAATTTAAATAAATTTATGACAACACGAGTACATATTATATTATATTACAATTAGAATAGTATCACAATATAATGTCAAAAAAAAAAGATTACAAGAAGTAGACTGGCGCATCAAAATATTTGGCCGCGTAAAGATACGTATGTTAACTATAAACATACGTATGTTAACAGTTAAGATATCTATGTTTATTGTTAATATATATATCTTAACATTAAACTTTTGTATGTTTAATGTAAACATATTGGTATGTTAACTGTTAACTTATCCTTCTCTGAGTGTGATCGAGCGTTACATGGCCGACACACTGTTTTTTTTACTACCCTGCGAAAAGAAGTTTTACTTCAACAATTTAACTTAAAATAAGTTCATGGAAACGTCTTGGACTTCCCGTTCGTATAATCTACATTTCGTTTACACTTCTATGCCACTCTATGGACCACACAAGGCCCAATTTTATATCTCAAATTCCCTTCACCTACACATATTTTGTACCCTTTCTTGAACCAATTGAAACTAATTTTTAACTAAGTACACTTTTTCGGACTTGACAATTTTCAACAAACTGAACAATCAGTTGCTCTTCAACATTCGTTTACGTTACATCTCTCATTAATATTGATTCGCGTAGAACGGAATTTCTTTATATTTATACAATAAAAATGGGAGTGTCTGTCTTTGACAACACTTTCAGAGTCAACTCAATATACAATAAACAAAACTATTAACTATATTTTAGTGAAATAATAAAGTAAATATTATTAGAGTTTAAGCCACAGTGTTTGGATTGATTTAAAGTGTTATTCCTATTAAGTCAATTTACAACCTATCATCCCACATCCTTTGGTAGCCTTGTATCAAACATAAGGCCTTACAACACTTGTAAAATTATCGTGGTATATTTGGATACAGCCACTTATATACACCTCGCAAACTTAATTCAAAGTACAATTCATTTCTACTTGTTCTACTGAATCTTTCAACTATTTGAGCTCTAAGACGGGTGAAACTTGAATACATATGGACTCTGTATTTTTTTAATATTGCTTGAAAAATGGAATTGAAAAATTCTGTTTCTTGATTAACATGAAGATTTTTACAAACTTGTTCTTTTTAAAATATTAATTCTATTACAGCTGACACTTCTTTTCCAGTCTTGCTTTTAAGTTCAACGACCTAGCTTAACTTTGAAAAAATATCAATGACAGTTAAAATATTTTTATATCTAGAATTCACAGATAAGTGTTCAATTATGTCATTGAGATTAGCTTGCCAAGTTTTCTCCTTATCTCGTATATCGACTTCACGTCTCGGAAAATTTCGACGAGTTGGAGCATGATGCAATGTTTCATTTAAATTCAGTCATGTTTCATTGATAGTAGTATAACGACTGAATTTACAGAAATATAAATGTATAATGTTGGCTTTTTTTAATTCTTCAATGATTGACTCAATTTCATTATCATGACTGGGATTGCCAGCTGTTCGTGAACAAACTAGCAATCTTAAACGATCAACAAGCTCGTTTGGATCATCCCAATAAACATCATCAACATTTGATCAATTTTTACTTTCGATCATTATATTTGTTGGCAGTAAACCAGAACCGCGATGTTGTAAACTGTTCATCCCAGGTAGAAAAATATGTGTCGCGCCCGACTTAATAAAGTCGGAGGAAAGTCGGGATTTCAGTCGGGCCGACGTCGGCTATTCTGTTAAATTCCCTTAAAGTAAAAAATTTAGAATATCGATTTCATTTTCCCAAAGAAACTATATTGTTGATAGATAGACTATTTATGTTTGTAATTTGTTTTTAATCATTCTAATCATAAATATTTTTCAATAGATTAAGCATAATTTTTTGTTTTACTGGAATTAACATTAAAATGACAGCTTGAGGTTATAGTCGAGATTTTAGACGACATTTATGAGAAAACGGTTCTCATCCGATTACTGTATATCGAAAATACTAAGCCTGCTGTTTTACCGGCAGGCTAGCGACGAGTAATTTTAAATATGCAACTTTAACAATCATGTTCATGTTTGAATCGGTTTGGATTAAATACAACTAGTTTAATAAATAAAAAAATCGTCTTGAATATTGTATTAGAATATAATTAGCGATTGTTTTAACATCTGTATATTGTATTGTTGACTCAGGTATATTACTATTATGATTATTATCATTATCATGTAGGAAATAAGGTAGCTAACCATACTGCTTTTCCTTGAACATTGTTATTCATTTAATAAATAAAGTACATGTAAATTTATTAACAAAAATAGAAAAGTCCAAGGAAAAGCAGTAGCTAAGGTAAAGTCTAGTGAGCCGTCTGTCTGGAAGCACTCCTTTCAGACTGCTCTGTGTAAATTTGAGTAATTTAAATTGATGTAAGCATTAAGTAATATTTTGCAATATATATTTTCAATAATAAAGTGATCAGTTCTTCAATAACTATTCAATAGTTTAGATAACTTGTTAATTTTCTACATTATTGCTTATTAAAGTGAGTTGGCATAGTGAGTGGTACTAGACATAGTTTGTGCAAAGTTTTTATGGGGTCATTTATATAATATATTGAATATAAACACCGTGTTATAATTAATCAGTGTTAGAGTAATTGATATCACTTTGGTGATTTGTTATAATTGACTGGGCATATTGCTAATGTGGTATGATACGTGTTGTTTGTCAGTTACAAGGATTGTTATTATTATTGGTTGATTAATATTATTATTATCATTTTGGCAAAGTGTAGTCGTAGTGCCTACACGTGGATATAGCTACAATTTGTATTCTCTGTCTTTCTGCGTTACCAACATAATGTCTATCCAACATTCTCCAAAGCGCCGCAGCACGTCTCTCTCGACAGGTGATGAGGTTGAAATCACTGATGCTCAACTTACATCATCATCAAGGAGAATAAACTTTACTAATGTAAACACAGGCATTAAAGATGTCAATTTAAAATTGCCATCTGGCCGGCCATCCAAAGAGAGCACTGAACTCTTCTCACATCTGAGCACACTATTTGATGAACAGAAAGCGGATATAAATAAATCTATTGAAGAAAAACTAAAAGAACATTACATATCACAGGCTGAAATTAGTACCAAATTTAGAGCTGATGTTGTCGAACTAATTGATGATAAGATAAATGATAAAATAAATAATAAAGCTGATAATTTACGTCAAGAAATTAAAATTGATATCAAAAATGAATTAACGGTTGTAAAAGATCAGCTTACTGAAATTAGTGATAATTATAATACAAGAATTGAACAATGTGAAACTGGTATTGCTGAATCTAAAAGGTTGATTGACAGTATCACGTGTAAGTTCAATGCTATTGAGAATCTATCTGTTGACAATACCAAACTAATCAATGAAGAAATTGGGGATAGAATTGAGAGAATGAATAACATAATTGCAGTTGGTATACCTGAGGCACCTGGTGAAAATTTGTCAATTGATGAAAGAAAGAAACTTGATAGGGGTAAGATTGAAGAATTATGTAATTTAATTTTCATGAACAATCGTGAAATAAGCAATATAAATTATACGTTTACTAGAATTGGTGCATTTAATAATGTACTTAGTAAACCACGTTTGATAAAGTTACATTTTAATAATTTAACATCATGTGATCTGTTTAAGCAGAGCTTTTTCATGGCGATCAAATCGGGCTCAGTGCCTCCATGGGTGAAACGTGTTTTTATAAACGACGACCTGACACATTATCAACAGTCTCAGAGACGAGAGCTGCTGGCTCAGCTAAGACTGACAGGAGACACTGGCAAGGTGGTGAAAATGGTGCATGGTACATTCAAAATTGTTCCAAAGAAAACTGTGAAGCAACGTCTAACACATCAACCAATTGCTTCGACATCAAGTCAACAGCTATAGCATCAACGTCAACTAATTTATACTCATCAACAATATATAAGTCAACATTACCCAATACAGCAACTGATACTGACCACATACAACATATATTTCATAATGCAATACATACACAAAATAAAACTTACAATACTTGTAATTCTCCTAAGTATCTTTCATGTTCTGATCTAAACATTTACTACCAGAATGCTCGTAGCATTAACAACAAAAAACAATTAAATTTATTACTTGAATCATCAATGGTTCTATACAATTGCTTCACCATAACTGAAACATGGTTATCTAACAGTATATCATCAGGACATTTTTTTGATATGAGTCTATATAATGTGTATAGAAGTGATAGAACTGATCCTGGAAAAAAACGTGGTGGTGGTGTTTTGTGTGCCGTCAGTAAGCAACTGCTGTCTCACCATATACAATTACCACCTGTACTTGCAAACATGACGCAAATCGATACTCTCGTGGTATCAATAAATATTAATAATATCAATATCAAAATAATCACTCTATACATTCCACCATCAGTGGTAAACAACTCAGATCACTTATTTGTTGACTACTTGTATCATCTTCAAACGTATCTGCTAAAACTTGACACTAAAATAATTATCGTTGGTGATTTTAACCTCCCACAATATTACAAAAGTCTTGTCGAAAATTTTAATATTAATTGTGATGATAAAATACTGTTTCTACAGAACTTTGTTAATACATTACAGCTAAAACAAATGAATAATGTTTTGAATATCAATATGAGATTACTTGACCTAGTATTTGTTAATTTTGAGCCAGTAACATTATCTGAATGTCAACCGATCATGCTTGTTGATAAATACCATCCTCCTTCACGTATTAATATTGACTTGTCAAAATTGAATTATAAAAGTAGGGATAACGCCACGTATATTAATGAACATATATATAATTTCAAAACACTAAAAGTAGAACAATTTAAACAACAAATGAGATCAATTAACTGGTTAAATATTATTGGTAGTCTGGATGATATTACAGATGTAAATAGTAGGTGTGATCTTTTGTATCAAATGATTGAATCAATATTAAATAAAAATTGTAAATTATCATTACGTACTTGTAAAAAAAAATATGTTTACCCCGTTTGGTACTCAAATGATTTAAAAAATATAATTAAACAAAAACATGGTATTAGAAATAAGTTAAAGTCTGGAAAGTGTGATATTACAAGTAATATGTTGCAAGAAAAACTCAGAAAAATTAGGTTGATGATTAAAGATAGACTAGTACATGATTATAATATATATAATAGAAATATAGAAAATAATATTAATAAAAATCCCAAATTATTATGGAAGCAAGTCAGATCGTTTAATCAATCCAAGAAAAATATTGACCAGATAATTGTTAATGGGGATTTAATAACTAATAAATATGATATAGCTAATCACTTTGCGACCTCATTTAAGAAAATTTATAAACCAATGATTAAAAATATTAATGAACTATGTTGTGAACTGATAGAAAGTCTTAGTTGTGAATATAATGATTATCCAGTTATTATTGAGATGAGTGACATTGCTCGCGTTATGACTAAAATGGATAATAAAGATACACTTGGAATGGACAACATCCCTGCATCACTAATAAAATTATGTCCTGATGCCTTACTGTATCCGCTATATATATTATTTAACAAATCGATTAAAATGGGTATTTATCCTGCCAAGTGGAAAATATCAAGGGTATGCCCAGTGCATAAAAATGGTGATACTACAAATATTGTTAACTACAGACAAGTCTCGATTTTACCAGCGTTCTCTAAGATCTTTGAAATTTGTATCTATAATATTATTTTTTCATACTTCCATCCAGTAGCATCAATGAACCAACATGGTTTTTTACCAGGTAGATCAACCAGTACTAACTTGGTTGATATTTCAAATTTCATTGGCACAAGGTTAAGCGGTGGGGGTCAAGTAGATGTCATTTACACTGATATGTCTAAGGCTTTTGATGTGATTGACTGGCTGATACTCATAGATAAATTGATTACAATCGGTATACCTACTTGTATTGTAAAGCTAATTAAATCATACCTGACTGACAGAAAGTGTGCTGTGTACGTTGGTGGGTGTGCATCAGTATTTTATTCCCCAACAACAGGTGTACCCCAAGGGTCTAATCTTGGGCCTTTGTTATTTAACATATTCATCAATGATTTACCAAGTTACTTATCATGCTATGTATCTATGTACGCTGATGATGTTAAGCTTTATCTGCCAGTTAATAGCATCTCTGATTGTTTATATCTACAGAACAATATTAATATGTTTGCCACTTGGTGCGGGGTGAATAAATTACTGATAAATGAGGGAAAATGTAAGATCATGTCTTACACTCGGTCAAGATCACCGATCTTGTTTGATTATAATATTAATGGTAAATGTCTAGATAGAGTTGATAATTTCAAGGATCTTGGAGTACGTTTTGATACCACTTTTAGATTTAATCAACATATAAATGGGGTTGTCAAAGAATCATTTAAAATGTTAGGTTTCATTAACAGACTGTCTAAAGTGTTTATAAATGATAACACACTGAAATTACTATTTAATTCACTTGTTATGTCCAAGATAGAATATGGAATATGTGTATACCAAATTCAAAATAAAAAGCAGGCATCTTTGATTAATAAAATACATAGGAGATTTTTAAAATTAATAATATTAAAAAACACTGGTACTTATCCACCTCGAGGTGTACCTGACCAATTTCTTATTGACAGTTGCAAGGTATTACCAATACATATAAAAAGATGTGTAATGATTATATCGTTTTTTATCAAAGTTCTTAGGGGGGATATTGACCTTCCACAACTTATTGATAACGTCATCATAAGAAACATTAGTAGTGTCTATAACATACGTAGATATGATAGATTTGCGATAGTAGATAGGGGTAACAAAAATGTTTGTGTTACTCCTATTAATGCTATGGTTAAATTAGTAAATACTGTATGTAGATCGACTCTTTTATATGAAAGAATCATTGATGTTAATTGTAAAATATCAACTGAGTATATTACGCAATGTGTTCTTTTGTCACCCACTTTGAAAAATAATTTTATGATTCACCATGGTGATTATTAATATAACATAATAATAGAAAGTAGTAGTAAGAAGAAAATTAAATAAATAAATAAAATAAAATGAAAATATATTAAAATAAAAATGTTAAAATAAAATAACAAAATAAAAAAGAAAAGGAAAATAAATAAAGTATAATTTGATACATTTAAATTAAGTTGTAAATATAAGTTATCATTTAAGTTTGTAATTACTCTTTGTATGTAGCCCTGTAATTGGAGTTTACTCTGTTGGGCTCTTTACTTTCAAACAAATAAACAAACAAACAAACAAATAAAGATGTAGCTAAGGAATTAATGTGACTAAGGAATTATTTCCTTAAAACATAATTCTTTGGCAACCTCAATTCCTTAGCCACATTAATTCCTTAGCTACTGCTTTTCCTTGGACATTTGTATTTAAAAAAAAAAAATTTACATGTATTTTATTTATAAAATAAATAAAAAATGTCCAAGGAAAAGCAGTAGCTAAGGAAAAGATGTAGCTAAGGAATTAATGTGACTAAGGAATTCTTTCCTTGAAACATAATTTTTTGGCAACATTAATTCCTTAGCCACATTAATTCCTTAGCTACTGCTTTTCCTTGGACATTTGTATTTAAAAAAAAAAAATTTACATGTATTTTATTTATAAAATAAATAAAAAATCGCTAAGGAAAAGCAGTAGCTAAAGAAAAGATGTAGCTAAGTAATTAATGTGACTAGGTAATTATTTCCTTGAAACATAATTTTAACTAATTCCTTGTTGTTATCTTTTTTTAGCTACTGCTTTTTCTTGGACATTTGTATTTTTAAAAAAAAAATTTACATGAATTTTATTTATGAAATAAATAAAAAATGTACAAGGAAAAGCAGTAGCTAAGGAAAAGATGTAGCTAAGGAAAAGATGTAGCTAAGGAAAAGCAGTAGCTAAGGAAAAGATGTAGCTAAGGAATTAATGTGACTCAGGAATTATTTCCTTGAAACATAATTTTTTGGCAACATTATTTCCTTAGCTACATCTTTTCCTTAGCTACTGCTTTTCCTTGGATATTTGTATTTAAAAAAAAAATTTACATGTATTTTATTTATAAAATAAATAAAAAATGTCCAAGGAAAAGCAGTAGCTAAGGAAAAGATGTAGCTAAGGAAATAATGTGACTAAGGAATTATTTCCTTAAAACATAATTCTTTGGCAACATTAATTCCTTAGCCACATTAATTCCTTAGCTACTGCTTTTCCTTGGACATTTGTATTTTTAAAAAAAAAATTTACATGTATTTTTTTTATGAAATAAATTCCTTAGTCACATTAATTCCTTAGCTACTGCTTTTCCTTGTACATTTTTTATTTATTTTATAAATAAAATACATGTAAATTTTTTTTTTAAAAATACAAATGTCCAAGGAAAAGCAGTAGCTAAGGAATTAATGTGGCTAAGGAATTAATGTTGCCAAAGAATTATGTTTGAAGGAAATAATTCCTTAGTCACATATTCTTAGCTACATCTTTTCCTTAGCTACTGCTTTCCCTTGGTTATTTCTTTTTAAAAAAAAAAAATTTACATGTATTTTATTTATGAAAAAAATAAAAAATGTACAAGGAAAAGCAGTAGCTAAGGAAAAGATGTAGCTAAGGAATTAATGTTACCCAGGAATTATTTCCTTGAAACATAATTCTTTGGCAACCTCAATTCCTTAGCTACATATTTTCCTTAGCTACTGCTTTTTCTTGGACATTTGTATTTTAAAAAAATAAATTTACATGTATTTTATTTATAAAATAAATAAAAAATGTCCAAGGAAAAGCAGTAGCTAAGGTAAAGATGTAGCTAAGGAATTAATGTGACTAAGGAATTATTTCCTTAAAACATAATTCTTTGGCAACCTCAATTCCTTAGCCACATTAATTCCTTAGCTACTGCTTTTCCTCGGACATTTGTATTTAAAAAAAAAAAATTTACATGTATTTTATTTATGAAATAAATAAAAAATGTACAAGGAAAAGCAGTAGCTAAGGAAAAGATGTAGCTAAGGAAATAACGTGACTAAGGAATTATTTCCTTAAAACATAATTCTTTGGCAACATTAATTACTTAGCCACATTAATTCCTTAGCTACTGCTTTTCGTTGGACATTTGTATTTAAAAAAACAAATTTTACATGTATTTTATTTATAAAATAAAAAAAAATGTACAAGGAAAAGCAGTAGCTAAGGAAAAGATGTAGCTAAGGAATCAATGTGACTCAGGAATTATTTCCTTGAAACATAATTTTTTGGCAACATTAATTCCTTAGCCACATTAATTCCTTAGCTACATCTTTTCCTTAGTTACTGCTTTTTCTTGGACATTTTTCATTTATTTTATAAATAAAATACATGTAAATTTATTTTTTAAAAATACAAATGTCCAAGAAAAAGCAGTAGTTAAGGAAAAGATGTAGCTAAGGAATTGAGGTTGCCAAAGAATTATGTTTTAAGGAAATAATTCCTTAGTCACATTAATTCCTTAGCTACATCTTTTCCTTAGCTACTGCTTTTCCTTGGACATTTTTCATTTATTTTATAAATAAAATACATGTTAATTTTTTTTTTAAAATACAAATGTCCAAGGAAAAGCGGTAGCTAAGGAATTAAGGTTGCCGAAGAATTACATTTCAAGGAAATAATGTTGCTTAAAATATAATTTTTTGGCAACCTTAATTCTTTATCTACATCTTTCCTTAGCTACTACGTTTCCTTGGGCATTTTTATTCATTTCAGAAATAAAATACATGTAAATTTAATTTTTAAGAATACAAATGTCTAACAAAAAACAGTAGCTAAGAAAAGAATGTAGCTAAGGAAATGAGGTTGCCAAAAAATTATATTTTAAGCAACATTATTTCCTTAAAAAACAATTTTTTGGCAACCTCAATTCCTTAGCTACATCTTTTCCTTAGCTACTGCTTTTTCTTGGACATTTTTATTCTTGTGAAATAAATTTACATGTACTTTATATATTAAATGAATAACAATGTTCAAGGAAAAGCAGTATGGTTAGCTACCTTATTTCCTACATGATAATGATAATAATCATAATAGTAATATACCTGAGTCAACAATACAATATATAGATGTCAAAACAATCGGTAATTATATTCTCATACAATATTCAAGATGATTTTTTCATTTATTAAACTAGTTGTATTTAATCCAAACCGATTCAAACATGAACATGATTGTTAAAGTTGCATATTTAAAATTACTCGTCGCTAGCCTGCCGGTAAAACAGCAGGCTTAGTATTTTCGATATACAGTAATTGGATGAGAACCGTTTTCTCATAAATGTCGTCTAAAATCTCGACTATAACCTCAAGCTGTCATTTTAATGTTAATTCGAGTAAAACAAAAAATTATGCTTAATCTATTGAAAAATATTTATGATTAGAATGATTAAAAACAAATTACAAACATAAATAGTCTATCTATCAACAATTTAGTTTCTTTGGGAAAATGCAATCGATATTCTAAATTTTTTACTTTAAGGGAATTTAACAGAATAGCCGACGTCGGCCCGACTGAAATCCCGACTTTCCTCCGACTTAATAAGTCGGGACACTTAGTCGGCCGACAGTCGGGCCGACGGAAGTTTTCTACCTGGGATGTGAGGCAATATAATATACTTTCGTGAAGGTAAACTTTTTACTGAATTTTTAGGGCTATGATGTTTTTTTCAAAGTGGGCATTTGAGTAACTTTTTTTATCAATTTGAGTAACTTTTGTTTTATCTGGAGATTTCATGGATAACAATTCCATGAATCCTTGTGTTATTTCATATGTTTTATGAGCAATATTTATATTTTGAAATAATATATTAGTATTTAGCATTTCCAATTTTATATTCTTCACTGTTTATACTTTTTACCCCATAATCCTTATCTTATTGCAAATTATCCATTTTTTTTTTAAATATTAAATTGTTAAATCATTTGTGAAACCTGCTTTATCTGCCTGTTGCTCTATCGGCTGTTAATCTTCAATAGTATCATGAAAAGCCTCTGTTTTCTCATCAGATGAGAGATTTTGTTCTGTGCTTAGATTTTCAAAATTACTGGAATGTGTTTTAACAGAAATAATAATATCTCTTTCTTCAGAATCATATGTGTTCTCATTTTTACAGTTTTCATTATTTATTGTTGTTGTTATTTAAGCAGCTATATTCGCAAGTGGTCCAGTGACTGATTTCAAGTACTTGTTAGCAGTTTCAGATATACTTTCTTCCCCTAATTTTAATAATTAATGTTTCTTTCTTATTATATCTCTGAGTTTTTCTATTTCTTTCAAAAATTTTGCTTCTTTCTTCGCAAAAGCCAGTGCTTCTTCCTGAGAGGCACATTGATTCAACAAGATTTAAATATGAATTAATATATTTTTAACAAATTGTATCGTTATTTATATTCATAAAATGATCAAAATTTTTATATTCATTCAATCATTTATATTGCGACCTTTTTTAATACATAAGAAAACAATATTTCTCTTCCCAACAGTTGATATATATTTGGAAAAATTTATTATACTCCATATCAATATTTGCATGATTCTACCGAATGTGTTCGAGATTCAGCTGATCATAGAGGAACACAACAAAATATTAGTATTATCTTGAATTGAATGTTTTAAGATACAAGCATACGATTGACACAAATAAAACGGATCAACATCACAATGTCGGCCCATCGAAAAATAATCTCTTATTGGCTGTTTATTTCCAGTCACATCATTCAAATATGGATGAGTTTGGTTTTGCTTTATCAACAGAAATTAAGTCTGTTAATTTTACCACAATTGAATCCACCATTAAAAGCACAACGTATTATATTTGGCAATAAGTCTCCATGTCTTTGCCTAATAAACCCCTACCACTTTTTGCTATAATTATATCAGAGTTTATTACTGGTAATTTAAGAAAAAATAAGAAAAAAACTAGTCAGCCATGATAGAGCATACAATTGATGAAAAATAAATATTAAATAAAATTAGCAATAAATATCAAATTACATCTACCTGGACATTTATTTTATCTACCTGGATCTGAGATAAAGAAACGTTTGGCAAGAGATGATCGAGGGATAAATCCTCTAGACGAAGCTTGTAAAAATCACGATATCGCATATTCACATATTATGAAATCAGAAATCAGAATTCAGAAATTAGAAAAATATCAAAGCTAGAAACCTATCTGATTATATCGCGTAAAGCTTCTAAACGTATTTTGGCTCAGGATTCAAGTCTAGGTCAAAGAGCTGCAGCTGCATTTGTAACTGCAGCGATGGATATAAAGTTGAAAATTGATATATCAATTGTGTGAGTAAAAAAACTGTGTGGGTTATTGTATGCGCGAGAGAGGGAAACTTCTTTGTAATTCCAAAAAAAAAGTAATCAAAGCTGGCGGGAATTACCTGTTTGTCGCCACGAATTTGTGGCGCAAAGTTTGTGATTGTAGCTAAAAAAATTCTTGCTGACAAACCGGTGCTTCCCGCCCGCTCAGACAATAAAAAGTATGTAGTATACTAGTATGCGTGCACCATGTAAGTGATTCTCGCACGCACGAAGCACAGCACAGCACAGCACAGCTTGCGCCCTTGTCACACAATATACTATTAAACTAGCAGTCTCTTTTGGTTTTTTTCCGAGTCAACTAATGCTGATTATTAACTATTTATGGCGGGATTAGTTCGTTGCCGTTTGTCCACCTACGCTATTTCTCCACTTCTTTCCGAAAATTACCCATGGTTCAAGAAATGATGGAATTATTTCTTCACCCTTACTCCTACCTTTCTCCACCTGAAATTTATTTTAACTTCTTCCCACCATTTCTCCAACCTTTCTCCCCCTTAAATTTTTTCGACCATTCTCCAACTTTCTCCACCATTTCTCCACATCAGAATGATTTTTCTACAATTAATAACCTCTCGCCACCTGAAACTTATTCTGACTTATTACTACCTAAAATTTATACAAACTTTTTTCTATCATTAAACAACCACAAGAGTTTTGTAGGACAAGTACCTCAGGTATATCAACTATCTCGAAAAAAGTATCTTTGAATTTTCATATTTTCAGAAGAAATAAACATCATCATGCTTTGCGTTATGTAACGATTAATAATTGGAAATATTTTTTTTTGAAAAAATTGAAAATTGAAAAAGTTGGGAAAAAGTCAAACAAATGGTAAAGAAAAGTTGAAGAAAGGGTAGAGAAAAGTTAGGAAATGGCGGAGTGATTAATCCACCAGTTCCCCAACTATGGGTAATTTTTGGAAAAAAATGGAAAAAATTCGCCAAAAAGTGAAGAAATATTTCCACCAATATATTTTTTGATCACTCGAGCTTCCAACATTGTTGAAAAATAGATTCATAGATAGAATCTCCCTTAAATAATCAGACATGTTATGTCTAAAAAATATAAATCAATACAATACAAATTTTGAAAAAGTACAAGAATCTTTTTCTATTTGGTTTTTCAATGACAGCTAGCAACCAAACAACAATGAAATCCTGCACTGAGAGAAAAAGCTGCTAAAATATAGCAAAATTTTGCTTGAAAGTTTTAGGCTTTGATTTTTAAAAAAAATGTATTAATTTAAGCAAAATATTTTTTAATTACAGCAATTTATTTGCTTTAAATTGAGACAGTTTTTTTTTTTATTTAAGAGAAAAGAGAATTAATTTGAGAGAAACTTTGCTGAAAAGGAAGCAAAAATATCCCTTAAATTAAGCAAATAAGCGGTCTAGTTAAGACAAAAGTTACTAAAATTGAGTGACATTTTTATTTAATGATTAAGTCGTTTAATTTGAGGATAATATTGATTAAGTTAATAGAAAATTGTTTTAATACAAAAGAAAAATGAATTAATTCAAAAAAATTATGAATGAATTTAAAACAAAAAGCGATCTTGTTAAGACACAAGTTGCTAAAATTAAGCGACGTTCAATTTAATTCAATAGGTAAATCGTTTAACTTGAGGAAATTATCGATTAATTTGAAAAAATTATGAATCAATTTAAAGCAGAAAAGCGATCTAATCAAGACGAAAATTGCTAAAATTGAGCGACATTTCATTTAATTTAATGGTTAAGTCGTTTAATTTGAAGAAGATATAGATTAAATTAATAGAAAATTGTTTTTATTTTTGATAAAAAGAAATAAAAATAAAAAAAAAAAATTATTTTTTTTAATTTTCCTTTTTTTTCAGGACTTATTGAATTTTACACTTGAAGAATTAATTGTAATTTTTTTTTTTTTTTTTTCTGTCCTAACCGAGCCTCGAACCTCTGCCTAATCTAAACCTATCTAAACCTATACTTTTAAAAGCCAGTGGCTTACCCCCTGAACTTTTTTTTTTTTTTTTTTTTTTTTTTTAAAAAAGTTTATTTATTTATTTCTTAAATTTAAGTACATAATTATTTACTTAAAGTAAAGGGGGAAATTAAACTTAAATAAAGCCCTAAAAAGAATTTGTTTTTAAGATATTTTGTCCTTTTGTTTTGGACTTATGATTCTTACAAAATTGCCTGTGAAAAAATAAGAAAAAATAAATGAATTTATTGTTCCTATATTGCAGGTTAATAGTTTGGGGGTTATTGTCTTTTATGACTTACTGTCAGGTGTCATTAAATTTTTGTTTATATTGTAAACTGTTTCATCGGAAAATTGTGTTGGAGATCCACTACTCCACTTAAAAAGTAGAGCAGTAGATCTGTGAAAAACCGATTTTTCTATATTTTATTTTTATTTTTTATCTTAATCTAGATGAGGTGTTTAATGAGATGCTGTATGGATATTTATAGGTGAAATGGATGAATGGGATTTTTTATATGATGGTTAATGTGTGAGGGGTGTTGATGGCTTGATGAGTGATGTGTTTAGTACGTTTGGAGGTACTTTCTCTTGTTGTTGATGTTGTTGTAGATTTAACAGCTGATTTGGATTACCATCTTGATAGTAATCTTTCTCGGAGCTTATCAATGTGTTTGGCGTTGTTATTTAGCCACCAGTATTTTTTAGAATGCAGACGATGTGAGTCCACATAATCACGTTCAGGTAAAGCAGTTGAATATGCAAATAGATCTTTTTGGTGTTTTTCAAAATCGTCGTGTTTCATTATTATTTTTTTATTTCTTCTGTGACGTTTTAGGTGGTAAATCAGTGGTGTATTTTTGTCATTTTGTATGAGACCATCATGGTCACATTGGATGAAATCTTGTGGAGTTAAGTATCCTTTTATTTTTCTTTGTTCATGACCAGTGCTGATGTTAGATAATTTATTAATTGTGTTGTTGTCAATGTTTATTAAGTTTGCCATATAATCTCGTGTTAGTTTGATTATGTGGTTATCAATTCGTGGTATTCCAGCACGTGCATATAATATTTTGTTGTTAATATATTGTTTATAGTTGGTTTTTCTGGATCTATATATGTTTAGACAGACTCGAAGGCAAGATCTTTCAAATCTTCGAATTTCTTCTATTTGTGCTGCACCCACATTCCACCAGATTGGGCATGCATATGTGATTATTGGTCTCACTAGGAGCTGATAACAAATTATCTTGGCCATTTGTGACAAATGCTTGTTATGAAAGAGTTTGGCATTTGCCATAAATGATCTGCTTGCTTTTATTAATTGTTCACTAATATGCAGGTCCAGCCTGGTGAGTTCATCAACTAGAATACCTAGATATTTGACCTCTGAGTGTTGTGGGATTGTTATTTGTTGATCTGTACCTGGTATGTTTGTTATTATTTTCAGTGGTGTAGTTGGGCCAATAGCTCCTTTGCCACCTGGGTGAGGCTTTCTTAATAAAATTGTCTGGCATTTGCTTGGATTTATTTTTAGTTTCCAGGTAGTGTAACATGTGTTTAATTTATTGATTATTTCATTTAATTTTTTTTCTATTATTTTCATTTTATGATCAGCCACATAAATAATCAAATCATCAGCAAATGCCAATGAATGGGTGTTATTTTCATTCAAACCAAAGCTGTTGATGATGCTGGCGTTGTAAATATTGAATAATATTGGAGAATTTATGGTTCCCTGTTGGAGGCCATCTTGTATGGTGAATGTTGTTGATGATTCATTCGTTCCATCAGTTGTTTTAAATTTTTTGTTTGTTATCATGTTTTGTATCATGAATAACATGTGTTTGGACATCTTTTGGTCTTAATTCACGAGGTGTATAAGTATAAAATTGTATTTTATTCTCAGTAAGGATATTTTTACACTGATCATATGTGGTCATATTGTTTGCAGTGAGTGTTATATCATTTTGTGTTTTTTTGATACGTATATCATTTTTAAGTATTTTATTTGTTGATAGTAATGTTGATAATTTTTTTATGTCGTTATATGCAATTACCTCAATGGGTGGAGGTTTGATATTTTTTACTGATGTTTTTGTTGATGTTTTATCTTTATTGTTATCATTTTGATTATTGTTATTAAGTTGATTGTCAATGTTTTGATCTTGTTTTGTTGTTTGTGATGATGAGGTGTCATCTTGCATGTCAATTGAATCTTCTGTGTTTAGATTTTCAAATGAATTAGCATTACTGATCTGTGGATCATCTATGTTAGATGAAATACTGTTTATTTTAGATGTTTTTTTAGGGAAAATAAATCCATCTGAGTCAATGTTTTTGTCGACTTGTGTATCAATTATCACAATTAAATTAAGAAACTAGCACTCAGTTTATTTTGACACATCCAGTCTGATGCTCTATGATATCAGGTATTATCTATCAGAGATCAATTCACAGTTCTTCTTATCAAAGTTTATCAGATCTCGATAAGCTGGTTGGTTTTATTTTCGTTACATATAATTGTTTAAATTCTTATTAATACTTCATTTTTTCATATAAATATTCAACTGGTTTTATAAAAAAAAAATTTTTACAATATATGTATGGAATAT
Source organism: Aphidius gifuensis (assembly GCF_014905175.1). Lineage (NCBI taxonomy): Eukaryota > Metazoa > Arthropoda > Insecta > Hymenoptera > Braconidae > Aphidius > Aphidius gifuensis. The sequence goes on along the minus strand of NC_057792.1, from coordinate 8,197,956 downwards.
TTTAAGAAGACATCTGAAATAAAATAACGAAAAGCCTATAGTAAGATGGGTATTTTTTTTGTGTTTCTTCAAGCCAGTTAAATAAAGTGACAGAAAGATGTATTAATAAAAATTCAAACAATTACATGTAACGAAAATAAAGCCAACCAGCTTATCGGGATGTGATGAAACTTTTGATACAAGAACTTCATAATTTTGTCTCTGATACGTTAACGCGCGATGGTTTAGGGGGTAACGCACTGGCTTTTAAAAGTATAGGTTTAGAAAGGTCTAGATTAGGCAGAGGTTCAAGGCTTGGTTAGGACAAAAAAAAAAAAAAAAATTACAATTAATTCTTCAAGTGTAAAATTCAAGAAGTCCTGAAAAAAAAGGAAAATTAAAAAAAATAATTTTTTTTTTTTATTTTCATATCTTTTAATCAAAAATAAAAACAATTTTCTATTAATTTAATCTATAACTTCCTCAAATTTAACGAATTAACCATTAAATTAAATTAAATGTCGCTCAGTTTTAGCAACTTTTGTCTTAATTAGATCGCTTTTCTGCTTTAAATTGATTCATAATTTTTTCAAATCAATCGATAATTTCCTCAAGTTAAACGACTTACCCGTTTCTAGTTTATCAATAGAAAAAAAGATAACTTATAATTTAACCCCGTGAGCATTATTACCGAGATCATTGACGTGATGATGAGGTGTCATCTTGCATGTCAATTGAATCTTCTGTGTTTAGATTTTCAAATGAATTAGCATTACTGATCTGTGGATCATCTATGTTAGATGAAATACTGTTTATTTTAGATGTTTTTTTAGGGAAAATAAATCCATCTGAGTCAATGTTTTTGTCGACTTGTGTAATGATTTTACGTCTGGTGTAATTTGCAATATTAGGTGTTGTTATTGTTTTATTCGAGGTTGGTTTTTTGTTTATTAAATCAAAATATGCTTGATCAATGCTGCTAGTTGTCAATCTTGGTAATTGTGTTTTATAATTTTTAGAGTTCGGTAAGCCTTTTAATGGGCTGTCAAAATTAGCTTTCCTTTTGTTTACATTGATTGGTGTTTTTGGCGGCATCTTGCTGTTTATTTTAGTACTAAATTTTATATTTTGTTATTATTATTGATATTTATTATTTATTGTTTTTGAGGTTAACTTCGGGGTGGGCTGAAGCCCGACCCTTTTAACACTGTTTTTAATCACTAATCTATAATTATTTGTTTTGTTTATACTTTTAACAAAGAAAATGGGTGTGGTTTTTACTAATAAACCACTTTTTGCAATTTTCTTGCTTCAATTATCACAATTAAATTAAGAAACTAGCACTCAGTTTATTTGACACATCCAGTCTGATGCTCTACCGGCTGAGCTATCGCGCGTTAACGTATCAGAGACAAAATTACGAAGTCCTTGTATCAAAAGTTTCATCGCATCCTGATAAGCTGGTTGGTTTTATTTTCGTTACATGTAATTGTTTAAATTTTTATTAATACTTTTTTTTTTATTATAAATATTCAACTGGTTTTTTAAAAAAAAAATTTTTACAATATATGTATGGAATATTTTAAGAAGACATCTGAAATAAAATAACGAAAAGCCTATAGTAAGATAAGTATTTTTTTTGTGTTTCTGTAAGCCAGTTAAATAAAGTGACAGAAAGATGTATTAATAAAAATTCAAACAATTACATGTAACGAAAATAAAGCCAACCAGCTTATCGGGATGTGATGAAACTTTTGATACAAGAACTTCATAATTTTGTCTCTGATACGTTAACGCGCGATGGTTTAGGGGGTAACGCACTGGCTTTTAAAAGTATAGGTTTAGAAAGGTCTAGATTAGGCAGAGGTTCAAGGCTTGGTTAGGACAAAAAAAAAAAAAAAAAATTACAATTAATTCTTCAAGTGTAAAATTCAAGAAGTCCTGAAAAAAAAGGAAAATTAAAAAAAATAATTTTTTTTTTTTATTTTCATATCTTTTAATCAAAAATAAAAACAATTTTCTATTAATTTAATCTATAACTTCCTCAAATTTAACGAATTAACCATTAAATTAAATTAAATGTCGCTCAGTTTTAGCAACTTTTGTCTTAATTAGATCGCTTTTCTGCTTTAAATTGATTCATAATTTTTTCAAATCAATCGATAATTTCCTCAAGTTAAACGACTTACCCGTTTCTAGTTTATCAATAGAAAAAAAGATAACTTATAATTTAACCCCGTGAGCATCCATTATTACCGAGATCATTGACTTTGGAATTGCGAACTCGCATAACCCAAGTCAATACGGGAACGAAAATATTTGTACGTTGTAGGTTTACCAAATATCCTCCGGGTTTCTCTCTGACTTATTATTATTATTATTATTATCAAGAGACTCGGTAGAGTCTCGCCTCAATTTTTAAAAAGCGAGACTCTTTACCGGGTATAAGTATTTTAAGTCAGTGGTCCGTGACGTCGTCGTTTTTAATTTATTAAATGGCGTTCTAATTATTTGTTAAAAAAAAAAAATAAAAATAGTTCCACTATGTATATCGATGCCTTTCTTTCCAATAAGCCTACTCTCGATTTTTTCCAACAAATAATAAAAAAGATATAAGAGTCTGTAAAAGCCAGGTATTAAATCTTACTAAAAAATAAATTTTCAAGCTGAAATGTCTAATTTCTTCGGATACGTTGCGCATACCCCGCGCCTATCCCTACTCCTGAATTTTTTTTATATATGTGTGTATGCAGCCGCATGTGTTAGTTATTTATCATTGATGGTATAGCAAAATTTTTGAGTATAAAGTTAAATAATTTGCTCGATAAAAAAAAATTTTAAAAAAAATTAGGCGCTATTTCGATACATAATAATATAATAAATAATAAAAACTGCAGCGCATAATTTTTTTAAAATTTTTATTATTATTATTATTATTATTATTATTATTATTATTATTATTATTATTATTATTATTATTATTATTATTACATTATTATTATTATTATTATTATTATTATTATTATTATTATTATTATTATTATTATTATTATTATTATTATTATTATTATACATATTATTATTATTATTATTATTATTATTATTATTATATTATTATTATTATTATTATTATTATTATTATTATTATTATTATTATTACATATTATTATTATTATTATTATTATTATTATTATTATTATTATTATTATTATTATTATTATTATTATTATTATTATTATTATTATTATTATTATTATTATTATTATTATTATTATTATTATTATTATTATTATTATTATTATTATTATTATTATTATTATTATTATTATTATTATTATTATTGTATTATTATATTATTATTATTATTATTATTATTATTATTATTATTATTATTATTATTATTATTATTATTATTATTATTATTATTATTATTATTATTATTATTATTATTATTATTATTATTATTATTATTATTATTATTATTACATATATTATTATTATTATTATTATTATTATTATATTATTATTATTATTATATATATATATTATTATTATTATTATTATTATTATATATTATTATTATTATTATTATATGTATATATTATTATATATTATTATTATTATTATTATTATTATTATTATTATTATTATTATTATTATTATTATTATTATTATTATATTATTATTATTATTATTATTATTATTTTATTATTATTATTATTATTATTATTATTATTATTATTATTATTATTATTATTATTATTATTATTATTATTATTATATATCATGTGTCATTCTGATTCAAGTGTAGCTGATTGTGCATTTAGTTTTTTAATTTTTTTCCTTCATCATTCACACTTTTACCCACGATACTGAGCAGTCACCACCTTACAAATATAACACAAAATCAAAGTCAATTATTGTGGTGCCCTAACGTTGATATATGCAAATTCAATGAGCCTGAGTAGTTTCTACCCTTATATTCTTATTCTCTTTTGTCTAAAATATGTAAGTTTGTTAGTGTAAGTACGTTCAATTCAAGCACCCTAAAACAATCGCTATTAGTTATTAATGTATTACTACAGGGCCCCATGCTCCATGTAACTATTACGAATCCTCTTGACTTATTTCAATCGATTAATTTTACTATTCTAAATGTAGCTTTATTTTATCCTTCTGTAGATATTATTGCTTTTATCTGCCCAAATCTCATGATATTTTTCATACATTGTAAAGTTTTTCATACTCTTGTAAAAAAATTTTCTCTATCATATTCTATAAATTGTCTTTAGATATGAATATCGCTGTACGACCGATTATTAGTTAGTCGAAACCAGTTCTTCTTGCATTCATCTATCCAAGCTGCCAGCCTTCAGGCTGTCTGTACTCAATAATGTAAATAGGGATATATGTGTCCGGGTCCTTGTGTCGTTTCAATATAGTTCATTTAATTACAAATGAACGTAGAATTTTTATCGTTCAATTAACATTTAAATTCTTAAATTGTACACTTTTTGGACAAAATTTTATACGTTTTTTTCCTTTCAAATATCTGGAATCGCCTTATATCAAGTCTGTTAAAAAAATTAATCAGTTACCCGTCAATGTGTGTTATTTTTTATATTTTCCCTGTGTACCGTCTTCAAGATAACTAATGTCAAATTTAACAACTTCCACATGCACGCGTACGCAGGAACTAACAGTTTTACAGATTCCAATTTCCAATGAAAGATGTCTTAGAGAATATTGAGTTTCCTGTCAGCTTTATCGTTTTTAAATGGAGGTTTTTTTTTTTTTTTTTGAAGTGAAACTCCTTTTTGTAGGGCATTGAGAAAGAAAAATTGTCACGAAAACCGGGGACGGATGTAGCGAAACGGAAATTGAAACAGCGATTCATCCAACGTTGGATGAAACACAGTATACATATAGCATAGGCAACGCAATATGAAAGACAGAATATATTGTTAATTGATTTAAAGTGTTAAGTTTAATTTTTGTCACAATAATCAAATAGCAACAAGTGTTATAATATCACAAATTAAAAAGAAATTATAAAATAATAGAGATAACAATTAGAATTACTCAAAAATTAAGATTAAAATTAACATTAATTAATATTGATTGTAATTAGATACAAAATAAATACAAAATAAATCAGTAATAAGTATTATTATCATTGCACTACGTAGATTGCCACTTATGGTAAAAATATTAAAAATAAAAATAAAATAAAATAAAATAAAATAAAATAAAATAAAATAAAATAAAATAACAATGATAAACTAGCATACTGATAAGCATTGTCATTAGACAATTTCCTTAGATAATTTCAGGCATTGCAGTATGTAATCACTGGATATATTTTCAGTATTTATAATCCTCGTAAATAGGTCAGTCTTACGACAAGTTTTGTTTGTAAGCTCAACCATAGACTGCAGCGGAGATGATGACAATGATCTACCAGTGTATTGTATTGAAAACGGTGCAAAATGACGTAGTTTACCTATATCAGGTCTAATTTTTTTATTACATCCAGCAGATCAGGACAATCAACTAGACCATATAAAAGTTTAACAAAGTACATAATAATTGTAGAGTCTCTACGTAATGATAAAGAAACCAAATTGGTATTACTTATTAATAGATCATCATCACAACCCCTTGGCATGTATATCCCCTGAGTTTTTTTAATTAGATATTTTAAGAACCTACGATGAGCTTTATTCAATAATTTGACTTGTTTCGCAGTACGAAGAGGATATACAGCTATGCAATAATCATATCTTGACCTAACAAATGTGTTGTAAAGTGATATAATACTATCACGAGAAGTAAACGTATGTGACAATCTAATTACAAGGCCAAGTGCTGACAGGGCAGCTTTGGCTACCTTTTTTACTTGAGAATTAAATAAAAGTTTATTGTCAAAGGTAACACCTAAATCTGTAAATGTATCAGTGCGTGGCAGTAAACAACCATTGATAGAGTAATTATAGATAATAGGACTTTTTGATCTTGAGTATGACATAACGAAACATTTCGAGGTATTAACGCTGAGACTATTAGCCGAACACCAGCCTGAGAATTTACTCAAATTATATTGAAGGTGATCACAATCTGACCAGCAAGAAATTGGCAAAAATAATTTAGTGTCATCAGCATACAGTAGCGAGTAGCATGACAATTTTTCAGATAAATCGTTAATGTATATATAGAATAGCAAAGGACCCAGGTTAGACCCTTGTGGTACACTGGACGAGGGAGAATAAAGTAAGGAAATCTTACCATTGACAGAGACAAAGCAAAAACGATCAACAAGATAAGACCAGATCAATCTGATAATACATAACGGAAGATTAATATGATATAATTTAGTAACCAGTGTGATCCAGTCTAGCCTGTCAAACGCCTTTGACAAATCGGTGTAAACCACATCCACCTGTCGATTGCTATTCAACTTCGACATGACAGACTCTGTAAAAGTTATCAGATTAGAACAAGTGCTTCGTCTACTGGTGAAACCATGTTGCGTGTTTGATAAGAAAGGAGAAAAATAGGAAAGAATAATGTTATAGATAAGTTTTTCAAAGATCTTGGATAGGTTAGGTAATAAGGAAACTTGCCTGTAACTGTCCACGAGTAGGTTGTTACCTTTTTTGGGAACCGGAACAATTTTAGATTGTTTCCAGCAACAGGGGAAAGTACCCTTAACAATTGCCAGACATAAAAAATTAAATTAAAAATTCAATACAGTGATACAATTTGGGCACGAATTATACATAAAAATGAAATAAAGGAATGGAAAAACGAACGAGGAACTGGTAAAAAATTTACGATGGATATATGTGATGAAACTGACAAAATAAAATGTATTTTTTTTTGGAGAAGCTGCGAATAAATATCATAGATTGATGTACCATTATCGATAAAATGTATAAAACAAAAAGATTTGAAAAAAAAATTATTTACATGATAAATTATTGAACATTCAAGTTAAACAAAATATATACGATCACTGAAGGATTAGTGAGAAAAGTTAATGAATAATACCCATCAATGAATAATAAAGAAATAATAATACCAGTAAAAGCTAATATAAAATTCAAAGACGATGAGGAAAATGAAAATATACCAAAAATTAATTTCGAGTTTAAAAAAATACAAGAAATCATACATCTACCATTTAATTCATTTGCAGGTAAAATTACTTTAGCAAAAAAAAAAATATAACGATGACTTCAACAACAATTAAAACGTTGAATCCTGATTCAACCGAGAGGAAAAAGTAAATGAAATGAATGAAATTGAATTCGACAATTTTATAAATGAATATTTGACATTGACAGGCTAAAATCATGGTACAACAAAATGAGTAAGAACAGAGAATTTAAAAAGTTAGAAGAAAGTGATTCCGGACATGAAGATGACCCATTAGAAAGAACAAGCAAAATGAATGAAAATTAAATAAATTTTAGTTGTAATAATAATCATTGTAACGATAGAGAATGAAATAAATTTGTAGTCACGAATTTCAATATATTAAAAAAGAAATTGAAATTCGTCCCGCAGGGCAGGCACAGTTGCTTCAGCAACTGTTTCATCATTTTTTCTTTTTTTTCCGTGTTTGTTTTTCTGAGCGCTACAACTTTTCTAAATATCATTTTTCAATTTAAGTCATATTTTTTTGGTAAAATCCATCAACAGATAGAATCGGGCCAAAAAAAAGTGATTTTATCGAAAAATTTTTCAAATACAAAATGTTAGTTTTGATGTAAAAAACGTTTTGGCACAAAAAAAAAATATAGTATCCATAAAAAAAACTATGTCCATATTTACCGATAGAAAAAATTCATGATATCGATCAATAAGTATTCGATATTCTGTAAAAACGTACAATTGAAAAAAAAAAAAAAATTACAGACATCAAAGTACTTTTGTTAAATATATTTTTGGTTCTGTATTTCCGTAGTAATATATTTCTGTTTTTGTAATTTTGTCGTAATATATTTTTGTTTTTGTCATTTTGTCGTTATATATTTTTGTTTTTGTAACCTTGTCGTTCGTAATTTTTACATTGTACAAATGTCGTTGACTTTTTGTCGTTCAAAAATATCGCGTTACCATTATTAGTAGTTTGTGTGAATGTAATTTTATAATTAAGAAAAGATTGAAATAAATAATTTGAAACATAATCACATTTATATGCATATTTTGTTCAAAACAATTTATATTTTTTCAAATGTCAATTTTTTAACATTTTTTTGGATGTCAAAATCGGTCTAACTTTTATGAATGTTAAATTTTAACATTCTTTCTAGTGTTAACTTTTAAGATTTTTCTTAATGTCAAATTTTAACATTTTTTTAAATGTTAATTTTTTAACATTTTTTAAGTGACACTTAAAAAAATGTTGGATTTAACAATTAAAAAAGTGTAGACCGATTTCGACATCCAAAAAATGTTGAATTTTACATTTTTTTTTTTTACTGTTTATATTTTTTTGATCAAAAGATTAATTTCCTTTCTAATAATTATTTTCAAATAAATCAGGTTTCTGGAGTTTTTCTTGCGTTTTTCTACAATCGAAATCTTTTCTAGTCATCGAAATTATTTTCATTAGTGTAGGTACACGGAGAAAAGAAAATAATAGAGATTGTTGAGAAAACAGGAGAAAGATTGGTGTGCTGCACAGCAGAGTAGAGGCCAAGTTGTAACTCAACAGTATTCGTTCTACCGGTAATATAGTTTTTGTTTATGGAGTAGCGTAAAAATTGCCGTGTTGTTGAACAGAAATTGTAGAACAATTTTTGTAATAAAAGTCACATTGTTTATTAATCCACGTTTCTCACAAATATTTTATAGTCTATAATTCAATTATTGAAATATTATTCAAATTATTAAAATCTGGCATTAATCCATTTATTTTTAAAATGTCAATCACAAAAAAACCAATCTCATCTCAGACAATCCCACACAATTCCATATAGATATACTGAGGCACACAACCGAGACTGATTCTTACCGACAACAACCGAAAAACCCTACATTGTTGTACAGCACGGTAAAATTTACTTTGCAACCGAACAACATTTATTAAGCTGCACAATCAATAATATTAGACGGTCAAAAGTATTGTGCTGCATAACAACATTCGTCTAAACGGAATCACAAAAATTACGAGACGGTCAACAATGTGTATTCAGTATATCAACAATAATTATCAGAATTAGATTTCGCCTTAAGTTTGCTGCACTCAGAGAAGGATATATTAACAGTTAACATACCAATATGTTTACGGAGTGAACAAAATATAAGTTAACAGTTAAGATATATATCTTAACATGAAACATACAAAAATCGCGATAAGTTTAATGTTAAGATATATATATTAACAATAAACATAGTATCTTAACTGTTAACATACGTATAATTATAGTTTACATACGTATCTTTACGCGGCCAAAATTTCCTCATATTTTGATGCGCCTGCGCATATGAGTCTACTTCTTGTAATCTTTTTTTTTTTGACATTATATTGTGATACTATTCTAATTGTAATATAATATATTATGTACTCGTGTTGTCATAAATTTATTTAAATTCTAGTTTTTTTTGTAAACTCATTCGTAATTTTACATTAAATTTCCATATTTACATACGTATATTCCCTCAACTATAAACCTAACCTTCAAATTGTGTCAATTACAGATATCTCAGATATCTTAATAGTTAACCTACGCATATTAACTATTAAGATACGTATGTTTAATGTTAATATATCATATCTTCAATGTAAACTTATCAGCCACCACCCAGTTAAACATGGCATATGTTAACATTAAACAGGATATGTTAACTGTTAACATATCCTCCTCTGAGTGTGTGTGGTACTACTATTTCTATCATAATTTTTCATCGTGTACATCGATGGCTTTATTCTCATAGTTTTTTTTAACTATCAAATATACAGAAAATGGGCTGCATTGCATTTTATCATAAAGAGAACAATTTCAACTAGCAGTTCTATGCAGTAGTAATTCTCTTTTCCAGATTTTTATTCTTTAAGATATCAAGAAAGTCGTAAATGTTCAGTAGGATGATCTTCATTACCTCATTTTTGACTACATTTAGTATAAACCCTCTACCAAAGACTCTACTTCCCAGGTAGGAAGTGACGACGGGCACAAGCCTGGGACAAGCCTGATTACCCGGCTCTCAGGCCTGTGTCAAGTCTGGAATGTTCACGATGTATTTGCTGGTGTCGGACTAGTGTATCGGGCTTGACACAGGCTTGTGTTCCCAGGCTGGACACAGTCTTGTGTTCCCAGGCTCGGCACAGTCTTGTGTTCCCAGGCTTGACACCGCTTGCAAAAAAAATTATAAAAAAATATAAATAAACAATTATTATTAATTTATTGAGTTGACATTATTATTTTTTACGCGATACGATTTGAATTAACGATAATTATTGAACGAAAATAAACGGCGTAACGCGGGATCGATCCTAGGCCACATACGTGAAACTCCAATGCTCTATCAAGTCAACCACCGGGGTATTACTGAAAGAGTCAGTCAAAATTTTTTATATGAATGAATTTATTCAAGAGTCAATTCACAGTAAAAGCCTAGCACGATAGTCAAAACCTAATAATTGTTATTTAAAATTTCTATTTACAATTCATAGATCTATATTAATTTTTTTTTTTTAATTGAATATATGCACAAGTCAAGTCCCGTGTGAGGCTTGGTCAAACGGGCTCGACACAAGGCTTGTGTGAGGCCAGGGAAAACAAAAAAAACAGGCTTGACACCGGCTTGGACTATTGAGGCCTGTGTGAGGCCGGTTGAAAACAACGGGGTCAGTCTTGTGTCAAGCCTGTGTTAACAAGGCTCGTGTGAGGCCGGGGAAAACAAAAAAAACAGGCTCGACACCGGCTTGGACTATTGAGGCCTGTGTGAGGCCGGTTGAAAACAACGGGGACAGTCTTGTCTTAAGCCTGTGTTAACAAGGCCAGGGAAAACAAAAAAAACAGGCTTGACACAGGCTTGGATTACTGAGGCCTGTGTGAGGCCAGTTAAAAACAACGGGGACAGTCTTGTGTCAAGCCTGTGTTAACAAGGCTCGTGTGAGGCCGGGGAAAACAGTGGGTGTGCCCTGTCAAGCTTCTGTCAAGCCTGTGCTCCCAAGGCTCGATACACGACCCTCGCACAAGCCTGGCACAGTTGTTCAAGCCCGAGAACTCCTACCTGGAATAAAAAATGATCAAAGTTCAACAGAAGAAGCAAAGACTGTAAAAAAAGCTTATGGTACTCTAAATAACGTGCGAACAATTAAAAAAAAAACGCGCACTTCTTTATTGAAAACGGGAGTTCATCAGAAACGTTACAACATTCAACGTTTTTCAACCAAACGGTCACTTCTTCTCTAAAGAAGTGCTTAATTCATAAGATTCAGGTCTTAACTAGATTTCAAAATATACCATTTTTTCGTCTACGTTTCAATCCGAATTCATTTCTCAATTGACATTCAATTCCGGAAAATAACCTACGTCGGCAGCCATCTTGGATACAGAAAGTCGAGCGCGATTCAATTTAAGCCTCGATTACTGTCCTAGAAATATGACATGTTTTTTACTAGAAGGTCACTTCTTCTCTAAAGAAGTGCTTGATTTATTTGATTGCTAGTGCGACTTGATTTAAAAAAAAAAAAATGTCTGTGCTAGCAGTACGCGCGAGGGAAGTGAAGCTTCTTTCGCAGTCTGTCAAGATATTTGTAACGACTTTAATAATATCAACAATCAATTAATTAGTGATGATATTACTAATATTGATAAAGTTCATAGTTGATGAACTTTATGATGAACTTTAAATGATGATATTGAAATATCGTAGCCGGATCATTTATTAGACATATTGATTTTGCCCAATAAAATAACCCAACTAGATATGTAATTAATTTAACCCTGTTTATCCTGCCCAGCAAAGGAACATTAGAAAGGTAGGGAGACGATTTTACGTATTGTAGGGAGAGGTAAAAAGGAACCTGAAAAGTGCGCGAAAATGTAACACAATAATACAATAAAAATAATTTCAGATAACACTTGTAATTTCAATAAAAATCGGAGCACAGTTTATTTTCGAATTAATCCATTAAATATTACATAAAAATGCGGTACAGACAATTATTAATTAAGTAACCCCGTTAAAATTACTCGCGCGTCGCCTCGAAAAGAGAGAACCTAAAACCATGCGGTCGTGGCGAAGTCAGAGACGGAAAATTATTTAAGTTGCAAGTAACTCGTCCAATAAATAAATTATGACGGTCAAAATATCAGCGATGGGATTGGGAAGCAATCCAGTCGATTAATTTAATACGTCACTGACTCTACATTGACGCGACGGTGACACTTGGTTTTTACAATAATAATAATTTTACACTTGTTATAAATTCACCGAACAAACACCGAATTAAAATTTATTTAAAAAAAGGTACTTACATTGGTTGTCGATATTTTAGTCTAGCAATCTAGTGACGGCGTGTACCTTGGCTTGACCTTGGAAATGACTCGCAATTGACAGGTTGACTTGGTTATTTTATCGCCAATTAAATAACGATGCACAAAAATATATAAATATATATATTTTATATAAATGTGGTACAATGTAATTATACAAATTGGTTGTATGCGGTTGAAGATTAAATTATGTCAAATTCAGACACAAGCGTAGCACTAATTTTATTGTAAAATTGTACTAAAAATATTACTTTTATTCAATATTTAAATAAAACAATTATATGAAACTTTTTACTGTACTTTATAAGTCATATTCAAGAGCAAATGACTGACCACGAGGTCGTGACTTTTTATAATTAAATATTTAATTATTTTAAATAAATAACTTGATTATTTATTGCAGCAAAATGTAATTTACATTATTCAATATTTATTTGATTAGTCAATGTACCTTAATACGTGCCTTGAATTTAATTTATTCAAGCAAGAAAAATTTAGACCATGCGGTCGTAATTTATTACAAGTTAAATTTGTAAATGATTTAATGAATTTGAATTGATAATTAAAGTAACTAAATGTTACTTAAATATTGTTAAAACAAAAAGTTAATAAAATAATCATTAAATCATTGGGTAAGGATAACTTACAGTTTGTGCTGATTTGTAGAAAATATGCTAAGTTTTTAGAGCAATTAAAATTCGACGAGGCAAAGTGCCCAAGCTAGTTAGATCTGGAAGAGCTGGTGTAGGTCAAGGAACTAACTCTGACCGAGTGACCGAGATCTAGGGATCAATCTCACTCGATACTCTCAGAACATAAGGGTAGGTGGGGATCCTTCGGGGATGTTCGGTTTTCCTCCTTGGTCCACTTCCACTTTCCTTATGTCGCTTATTTCTTATTGGTTGAGGAAAATCTTATGATTTTCCAACCTTAATTAAAATTATTTCTAATTGTTTAATCATGACATGAGTGGTATCGAGAGAAACCCTATATTTTTAAGATTCTGTCGATATCACTCATTATATTAATTTACATTTAATTTTCCTGATTAAAATTGGCGGTAGATGTGCCGGCTCAAGTAATTTGTTGGGGGTGCAAAACCTCTAGCTCCCTTAAATATAATACATTGACGGTCTGTAAGATAGAGCTAGGTGTATCAAAAAGTACCCTGAATATTTAACATAAAATAATATAAAGAAAATGAAAAAGTTTGTGCGGCTTACCGCCGGACATTACAATATCAAAATGATATTTATAATAATAATATCAATCATATCGTAAATATTCAAAATATAAATATTGATAATATTATCAATATTATATCGTTGATGATATTGTTATTATTATACAAATATATTCATCATAAATGTATAAGGTCAAAAAAAACTACCAACTCAGTTTATCACTCGATTTTAATCTTAAATGCGATTTCAAAACATATTTTATATTTTTTGGCGCATTATGGATTTATATAGACGATATATGTATTATATAATATCATTATACATTTTTCCTTTTGTAAGAAGCACATTGTTCTGTGGCATGCCCTCAACTCCACCTCTCTCTATGTAGTTGAAGTTAATTTTAGTTAATAGTTAAGAAGTTGTTGTATATTCGAAATAACATACCAAGTTTTTACATTCACGAAAATAATTGCTTGAAAAATTGATTGACATCATATGGCTGATATTACAAAAATACTTTTTTTCGTCTATGTGGAATCGCGAAAATAACTGAAGTTGAGTTGAGCAAGTCACTGTGGCTATTCACTTGCATTAACATACATATTTTAGGATGAAGTAGAGTTGAAGAAAGAGAGAGCCAGAGAGAATTATGATTTCCCATGAGCATTGGTACTTTCAGTCTACTGAGGTACTGTGTAAACGTGCCGTTATGAAAAAAATTGATTGAAAACGTTTCAATTCAAATATATATATATATATATATATATAAAGATGAGAATTAGGAAACCCTTGAATTGATTTCTACATCCATTATTCAATTATTACTCTTTGTATGCATGTGTTTTTTTGACATTAAAAATCAATGTAGATTATTTACATAAAGGAACGGCTTCAATACATGTGCATAAAAAATATCCAGACGGTTGCATTTATAGGGAATCAATAAAAAAAATGTAACCGAATAAGGGCCCCTAACATCAATGAGCAACTGGTATATAGAAAAATCTGGATGATGGTACTTGTGATGGCTTCTTTGTGGTTGGTTTCTTGCAATGAAAGGACTCGAACAACGCAAGTTAGGGTAGGTAAGTATACTTGTGATTATTTTTCAATCTTCATCAGTCCATAATAAACTGCTATTGTAGAGTCAATGGTATCATTTTTTTCTATTTTGAAAGCTGTTTTGGAATTTGACCTAAAAGCTGAAGTTCTTAACAGATTCCAATGATTGTTAACTTAATTTTATTTGAATAAGTTATAGATGAATACAAAAATGAAATTTTTGTAAAAAAAATCCATCAAATTTCTTTTTTTTCTTTTAACTCAATATTTTCTAGTCGATTGTATTTTATTTTATTTTTATAAATTACTAGACCAATTGGCGCGTTTCGCGCGCTATTATATGTGATGTTTTGTCAATGATGTAAGAAGGTTGTAATAAAAAGTTTTTTGATCTTGATTATGACGTAAAAATTCACGATATCTCCCAATTTATAATTTACTTTTTCTTTTTGAGTATATAGTAGAAAAAAAAAGAATACCAAATAAACTTATTATTAGTCTAGATCAATTCCTCAGCCATTTGACACAATAATTTTAAATTAATATAGAAAGTATTGCTGAGGAATTTATTTAGACTACGGATTAATTTATTTAGTCATATTCTTTTCTCAGCAACATTTGCCATAATTATTTGACACAATAATTCTAATTTAATATAGAAATATTGCTGTGAAATTAATTTAAATTATTTTTTCAGCAATATTTTCCATAATTATATTAATTTATTATGGCAAATATTGCTGAAGAGTTGATGAAAATTGTTATATTATTTATTCTATACCTACTTCTTACTATTTACTACACCTTCTTGCATCATTGACAAAAAATCACATATAAGCAAAAAATAAAATAACAACGGGTACACATAGCAACGGATTAACAAAATAAAAAATAAATTAATTAAACAAAAATATAAATGAATTATTATAAACAGCCAATCAAATTATTTTCTACATTTTTCTTTACATATACTGATATTTTCCCATATGTATCGTATTTTTCTTCATATTCAGTGATTTTTCTTTCATATTTACTGATATTTTCCATATTTATCGTATTTTTCTTTATCTTCAGTAAGTTTTCCTTGATATTTACTGATATTTCTCTGATATCTTCCCATAATTATGAGAGTTTTCTCTATATTTAGCGCTTTTTTCTTTATATTTACTGATATTTTTCCATATTTAGCGGTTTTTTCTTTCGGGAGGGGGGGGGGGGGTCCAGATGAAAAGCGAAAACAATAAGAAATTAAAATTCCCTAAAAAAAAATGACAGTTAGCCGTTTAAGAAAGATTTATAAAAATAACGAATTTAAAAGTGAATGATGTATTAGCGTGTAAATCCCGAATGGTGAAAAATAATGAATCTTATGATGAAACAAAATATTTTAATACAAAAAATCAAGTTATTTTACTAACAACTGATTTAAATAATTGGTTTAACGATCATTTAGAAAATAAATTTTCACGAAAATAAAAGATTTTCAAGAGAAAGATTCTGAATGGACACTTAGAGCAATAGTAAATTTCATGTTCACTATTAATCAGTATGAACCACTCAGAAGTGCTTTATCGACATTCGATAAAGTTGTATATATTCAAAGAATGATGATGAGTACTGTTTTTTGTATGCAGTTACAGCAGCATTACACCCAGTCAAAAAAAATTGTCGTCGAGTTTCATCATACCCTGATTTTGGAACAGTTTTAAAATATGATCGAATAGATTTTCCAATAATGTTACGTGACATTTTAATGTTTAAGGTTATGAATGGTCTATCAGTCAATGTCTACGGTATCGAGGATAATAATAAAACAAAATGTAAAGTATTACCTGTATATTTGAGTAAAAATGATTCTCTGAAACCAACGATTCATTTATTCATTATAAATAGTAAATTGTCAACTGATGAAACAATATTTCATTTTGCTTGGATACGAAATTTATCGGAACTTGTCAGTTCGCAAATTTCAAAAACTAATCATAAAAAATAGTTATGTGATTGTTGTCTTTGTCATTTTAAGATTGAAAACTCATATAAAAAACATTTAGCAGACCCCGGGAAAAAATATTAAAGTGTGAATTAGATAATAACATATAATTGTGTGAAAATATGATTGTAAAATTAACATAAAGTTAGCTGAGTGCATGTTATTATATATAGAAACCCGATATAGTTTCGCTGTTAATGCATACAATTGTATCCATGTCAATGATATACAATTATGCATATAACATGCGAAACTATCGTCATTATAACATACAATAACATGCACTCACTTAATAGTATTATTGTATACAATCATAATCGCATACAATTATATGTTATAACATACAATATTTTTTCCCGGAATATGATTATATACAAAAATTTTTTTAATTAAAAAAAAATTATATTATTTATTGTTATTACATTTTTATAAATCTATTGTCTCGTATTTGCTACCTATCATGGAAAAAACCTAAATCTATTTTTGTTGCCTTTACCGGGACTCGAACCTGTAATGCTCTAATTACTAAACGCACATCTTTACCCACGCGGCTATCGAACGCATATAATCTCAAAGTGTTTTTTGTAAACTTATAGAACAAGTTGGCCGAGATAAATTAAATTTGTGATAACAATAAATAATTTCTTTTTTAATTGAAAAAATTTTAAAATATTTTTTTACGTCTTAAGTCATACTAACATTGCTTCTATTCTACAAAATAAAGTCTTGAAAAAATAAAATAAAGTTTTGATGTTTATTTATTATTTAAGACAAGTTGATATTATTGCATATAATCACATTTCGTATTATACATGTATTAAAACGGATGTATGATCTTGAATAGAAATGAAATAAAATTATATGAATATATATTATCATATATAAATATACGATATTATAAAATATCAAACAATAATATACATTAAGGACTCCACCTGAAAACCAGAATATAAAAATTATATATTATTATATATAATAAAAATGTTATAACATACAACATTGACATGAGATTTTTTCCTAAAATTAGAATCATATGTAATTATGTTATTGTATATTATTGTATAATTTAATATGTAATAATATCAATATAAGATTCTTTTGCATAAAATCAGTCATATAAAAATCATATGATACTATTCAGAATTATATGTTATAACATACAATAACATTGACATAAGATATTGCATAAAACCAGAGTAATATACAATTATATAGCATTGAATACAATTGTATATTATAACATACAATTACATAGTGATGATTTTCCATAAAACCATTTATATAAAATTATATGTTGTTACTTTTAATTATATGTTATAACATACAATAACATTTGACATGAGATTTTTCCTAAAATTAGAATCATATGTAATTATGATGTTATTGTATATTATTGTATAATTTATTATACAATAATATCGACATAAGATATTGCATGAAACCAGAGTAATATGCAATTAATATATCGCATTATAAACAATTTTGTATTATAAACATACAATTACATAGTTATAAGATTTTCCATAAAACCTTTATATATAAAATTATATGTTAATAATTATATGATATATCATACAATAACATTGACATGAGATTTTACATTGAATTAGAATCATATGTAATTATATGTTATATTGTATATTATTGTATAATTTAATATACAATAATATCGACATAAGATTTGTATAAAAAGCTGTCATATCAATTGATTTATATGATTTAAATCATATGATACTATTTTGGAATTATATGTTATAACATACAATAACATCGACATAAAATGTTGTATAAACCAGAGTTATATGCAATTATATCGCATTATATACAATTGTAGATTATAAACACACATTTTTATATATAGTGATAAGATTTTGTATAAAACCAGTCATATCAAATTATATGATACTACTTCTAATTATATGTTATAACATACAATAACATTTACATAAGATATTGCATAAAACAAGAGTTTATATATAATTATACGGAATTATATACAATTGTATATTATACCATACAACAACACGGACATGAGATTTTGCATAGAACCAGAGTCATATGTATGATATGTTATCGTTTATAGTTGTATATAATAATATACATTAACATCGACATAACATTTGCGTAATACTATCATATATAATTATATGATACTATTCTAACATTATATGTTATATCATACAATAACATTGACATGAGATATTCTTCAAAACCAGAGTCATATAAAATTACATGTTATCATATTCAATTGTATATTAAAACATGCAATAATATGGACATAAGGTCTTGCAAAAAACTAGAGTCATATGAAATTTTATGTTTCCATATATAATCGTATATTATCACATACAATTGCATATAATAATACGCACGTATGATTCTGTATGAAAATAAAGCCGCATACAATTATATGTTATTTATTATTAAATACTACAATCATATGTGAACGTATGTTATCGAATCTTATTTTACATATGGAATTGTATAAAATAACATACAATTATATACGATAGTATACAATAATATGCAATTATATGTTATTATATACAATTCCACGTACAATATTTTTTCCCGGGACTGTAAAAATAACAATAAAGTAAGAATGATTCTACCAGAAATTGGTGAAAATATATTGGAATTTAAAAATTATCGATTCAAAGTACCAGTACCATTTGTTATCTATAGAAATCTTTTGGAACCTGGAGAGAACAATTCGAACAATCATATTCCATATAGTGCTGCATATTATTTCCATTATACATATGACGAGTCTCCGTCAGAATATATGACTTATCTTGGTCTTGATTATATAGAATGGTTTGTTAAAGAACTTCAAAAGAGGATTCAACAAGTTAATAATATTTTGAATCATCCAATACCAATGAAACCTCTTACTGATGAACAAATTATGAACTTTCAAATAGCTCAAACATATGTCATATTTGTGAAGAATTTTTACCGACAGACATTAAGCTCCATGACCATGATCATTTCACCGGACACTATCGATGAGCAGCTCACCCTGAATGTAACGTAAATTATATACAGATTCACGTACAATACCAGTCGTGTTTCATAACCTTTCAGGTAATGATTCACACTTATTTTTAAAACCTTCAGCAAACATGTTTAACGGCTCAATTAAAATATTACCAATCAACGAAGAAAAATAGATAACATTTACAAAAGAAGTCAAGTATCCATGCTCAAAAGGTTATCGACTTGTGAATTTAAGATTTATTGACTCCTACAGATTCATGGCAACCAGTCTTGACAAGTTAGCATCGAACTTAACTGATAATGATAAAATAATTACAAGACGTTACTGTGAAATTCCAGAAACATTTCAATTACTAAAAAGAAAAGAAGTTTTCCCATATGAATACATAAGCAACTGAGAAAGACTTGATGATATAAAATTACCATCAATTAATAGATTTTATTCAAGATTGAACAAAAGCAATATTTCAAATGATGACTATAATCACGCTCAAACAATTTGACAAAAATTTGGAATTAAAACACTCGGTGACTACTCAGATCTTTATTTAGCTACAGATGTTTCATCATTAGCTGATATTGTTAAAAATTTCCGTAAAAACTGTTTGTCATCATACAACTTGGATCCTCTCTATTACCATACAACACCAGGATTTTCATGGGATTGTATGTTGAAATGTACTGATGTGGAATTAATATTACTAACAAATGTAAAACAACTATTGTTTATCAAAGAAGAAATACGTGTGAAGAAGCTATATGTTCCAACAGATACGCAAAAGCTAACAATCAATACATGAGTGATGAATATGATTTAACCAAAAAGGAATCATATCTCATGTACCTTGATGTAAATAATTTATATGGATTGGAAATGTCACAGCATCTTCCATACAGTGGTTTTGAATTGGACAATGATAAATGGTCAGTAGAACAGATTTTATTAACACCTGATAATTCCACAACAGGATATATTTATGGAGTAGATTTAGAATATCCTGAAGAAGTAAATGATCCACATGAAGATCTTCTATTGTGTCCAGAACACAAAGTACCACCTAGTTCTGAGCAATGCTCAACAATCGGTATGAAATTATTGTTTTGTCGTAAATAAATTAATGTTCGCCACATAGTTCAGGGGGGTTGAAATAATTCTTATTGACACGATTGATGGTTAATTAATTATATTCATTTGAAGAATTAAAATGAAATATTAAAGTGTTAGTTATGATGTATAATTTGATTCCTATTTAGTTGCGGGTTGAATATAGAGGAATCAATCCTGCAGTGAAAACTGCTACAACCAAACCAGCCTTTTTTGCTCAAAGTAGAGACTGACTTGATTTCTCCTGTGAAAGAAATTTATAGATCTCTGGACTGGCAGCAATTGTAACCTTCGGAAAATACAAAGAAATTCCGACATGTTTGCAAACAGTCCAGGGTCCATCAATTAGTTGAAAGAGCCCTCATCCCTGTAGAAATTTATCAAGGGTGCTAGGCGTCAGTCTAGGCGCCTTGGTAAAGTTTTTTAGAAATCTTTCGCCTTGAAGTCCAAACAATTACATATACATTCAGTTACTTTCAATGAAACAATTATCAAAAATTCATTGAGTTCTGAAATTTAAACAGTCACTTTGGTTAAAACTTTCCATATATTTAAATACCAAAAAAAGACAAGAGGCAACGCAATTTCAAAAAGATTATTATAAACTTCTAAATAATGCCGTATATGAAAAATGTATTGAAAATTAAGAAAACACAAAGATTTTAAAATAGTTAGTAGGTGGGAAAATAGATATGGTGATAAATATTATATTTAACAACCAAGTTTCCACCGCCAAAAAGTGTTTGGAGAAGATATCGTTATTATTGAAATGAATCGAACAGAAATTAATTTTAATGAACTAGTCTATGTAGGATTTTCAATACTCGATATATCGAAAACATGTCTTTATGATTTTTATTATAATTATAAAAAATCTAAATTTGGTAACAATGCAAAATTAATGTATCACGACACAGATAATTTAATATATAATTTTAATTTTAATATTCATGAAGAAATTAAAAAAAAAACCAGATAAATTTGATATTTCAAATTATTCTAAAGATATTATTCTCGGAATGCCTCGTGTAAATGTACTTAGGCTCATTAAAGATGAAAGCTGTAAAGAAAATTATAACCGAATTCATTCGTTCAAGAGCTAATCTCTATACATTTATCGTTATTGGAAAAGAAAAAGATACTACAAAAGCGAAAGGTGTAAAAAGTTCAACTCTGAAAGAAATTACTTTTGAGGATTATAAAAAGTGTCTTTTTGATCATGAATTATTAACAAAAACTGAGCATTTAATTAGAAGCAAGATACATTAAGTAAATACTATAGCACAAAAGAAAATAGCTTTAAGTTGGTTAGATGATAAAAAACAATTGTTATCAAATACTACTGATACTGTACCTTGGGGTTATGAAATAAAAAGATAATAAACATATTTTTATAATTTTTTATTTATTCCACAATTGAAATTAATTTTTCTACAGGTCTGATTCATTTATCCAACTATTGTGTGGGTCATCAAAACCTAACCATTTTACATATGATTAATCACCACGTTTTTTCACTACTTTTTCAATCGAATAAATATCAGGATATTCAACTTTTGTCAATTCTTCTCCATAGAATCCTTCTTTAATTGGATGGTCTCCAATCTCTCCATAATCAATGAGTTTGTAAGTTACTGGCTCCATATTTTTTACTTTCTTGATTGTGAAGTTTGGTGTATATCCTTTCTCAAAAACTAATTCGAATTTTATCACCAACTTTAAATTTAATTATAATATTTCGATTTACTTTAAAATTTTTATAAATATTTTTCAATAGTTGCCTTTCATGTGTTTCATTAACATCTATCACATTTATATTGTTGTGTCTTTCGAGTTATTAATTTTCGAGCAGACTCGATAAAATATCTAGCCACTGGCTTAATAAAAGACCAACTTCATTCGAAAATTCTTTTACGGAGGTGGGATAGACGCTAAGCGTCCCACCTATAGTATTGTTTTCACTATATGTTTTATGAATACCGCTCATAGCTTCTATAATAATTAAGCTAGATTATTCGTATTAGGCTCAAATTGAAGATCTCGACGAGCTCTAGAGCTTCTGATAAAACTAAAATTTTTTGGGTAATTATTGAGTGTACAAATGACAAAAGGAAAATGTAACGAAATCTTCGAAGCGAGATATTAAGAAAACTAAGAAAAAATCATGGATGCGAAAATTTCACAGATAACAGTAAATAATGAAATAAAGATAATTAAAAAAAGTTTATATTTTTTAAAATCGAATTCGTTTGTTTATTCAAGAAAAACTGAAACGACATTTTTTTGGAACAGACATAACTTTTTTTAAAATCAACTAAGAGGTTTTATGCTAGTTTTAATGGATTCCTCGTCAAAAAATTTACAACCAGAGCCATACTTGAAATTTTTTCAACAATTATTTTTTTTTATAATTAGCGATTGTTTATAAAAAATATCAGAGTGATTAGTTTATAAAATAAAAAGAACCACAAAGAAATCATTCAATGAGCTTAATTGGCTCAACAGCTTGTAGAAAATTTTCTAACAAATTTTTTGACTATAATATGAGATTTTTTAGTTGATTATTTAAACAATTAATGAGATTTAAACAATCATTATTTTTTTTTTCATCATTTTTTTGCCATACGCATGCGCACTTGTGACTGTAGAGCATAATACCCACTCATTTTTACCATTAGAGTTTTTTTTTTTTAAGATGGCAGATGGTAGCACTCAACAATTCTAGGAATTAATTTAGTTTATTTATTTTGTATTCATCCTGTTTTTTGAAAGTTTGAGGTTAAAGTTTTATAAATAAATTTAATATAATGAATAAGTGTAATATATAACAAATTATTATATTACAATTCATTATTAAATAATAAATAAAAATTATAATTTCGGAGTTAACGCGTCCTCCCGCCGGAGTTTTGAAAACTTTCAATTTTCAAAGAGAATGCAGCCGTTACTAAATTTTTTAGTATATTATATGAATCAGTTTCTTTGGCTGTAACTACTTGACTGAAACCAAGGAAATCAACTACAATTTTTTGGTGCTTGACACTATAATATCTGACACAGTAAGCCATAAATTTGTTTGTTCCAACATCCGTTGATTCATCCAATATTAAAGAGTATCCTTGCTCTCTTATATCATCAATTAATTCTTTTAAAAATGAAAGTGCAAATACATTTATGATTATTTTAGATGCTTTCGTACGATGTAAACGTATTTTTTCTAATTGACTTCTTTTGCCGCATTCTTTCAACGTTTTACTCAAGTGGTCCAAGCTCTTCATTGTCAGCCGAATATCAAGTATTTTCGTCTCATTGGAGCCAGTTGAAACATCTGTAAATACATAAATTGAATACTCAAATAATAAAATATAAAAAAAATTATCACAAAAAATTTTACCACAAGCAGTTAATGTTTTTTTGAGTTTTGATGATTCTAATTGAAGCAGATTGTTGGTAACCTTTTGATTCAGAATGACGTTTTAACGAATTTACGTGACAACGTAATGATATTTCACAGCATTGACAAAATGCTTGATCTTTTCCTGATTTTAACATCGATTGATATTTTTCTGAACATTTACTAAGCCACTCTGGATACGAATAAATAATGAAATATATTAGAATATAGATAATAGAAAAGAATGTTAAGTAGAATTAATCAACATTACCTTTGCATCCATCATTTTTTTCTCAATCTTTTTTATATGCTCGATCTTCTTCTAAAGATTTATTTACGTTCGGCATTTTACAATTTTTTTTCAATATTTCAATCCAAAATT
Organism: Aphidius gifuensis; assembly: GCF_014905175.1. NCBI lineage: Eukaryota > Metazoa > Arthropoda > Insecta > Hymenoptera > Braconidae > Aphidius > Aphidius gifuensis. The sequence goes on along the minus strand of NC_057792.1, from coordinate 8,173,345 downwards.
GATTATAATTACATTAATTAACTCTCACAAAGCTTTTTCATCAACTGATCCTCTAACGTAATACATGTACACACGGAAAAAAATTTATAGTTTTTATTACTATGTTTTATGATTAAATTTACTATACTTATAGTAAAGTTGGACAATGGCAAAAGTATAATTAGATTTACTAGAAAGTATAGTTAAGGTTACTATACTGGTATGGTAATTAAAACTATACCGGTATAGTAAAACAAAAAGAAAATTTTATACAGATTTACTATACTGGTATAGTAAATTTAACTGTACTTAGTATCTTTACCATACAGTATAGTAAATTTATGCTTTTTTAAAAAAAATTAATTAAAAAATAAAAAATATTTTAACTAAGTAAAACATTATAGTTTATTGAAAAAAAAAAATTTATATTCAATATTATTAGTTAAATAATAATGAAGATAAAATTCAATAAATATTAATATTCAGAAAAAACAATGTTAATAATATATGGGATTTGATAAATTTTAAATCAAATCTAAAAATATATATTTTTATTTACTTTTTAAAATAAAAATATTCATTAAAACTATACATTTTATACAAGTATAACTACAGCTTAGGTATAAAATTTTTCTGATTGTTTAAGGTTATTACGTACGTAATAACTGCATTACCTGACAAAATCTCATTTTAATTTCTTATCTCATTCAATATCAATTGATTTTTTTTTACTACAATACAAATTTTTTATTTTCAATTTTTAATATGATATACAATGTATACCAAATAAAAACATGGTCCTTTTCTGATGGAATAATTTAAACGAAATCCTACGAGGAAAATACTTATATATTATTTTGTTTACGAAATTCAAAAGCACGTTGTTCAGTTTCAAATTTGTCAGTGGTGAATGAACCAATTGTCATGAATATTGTTAATAAATTCAGAAGTTATTGCCTTCAGCACGGAAATGATTTATTTTATTTTTTTGTAATTGAGTAATTCAGATATACGCCAAAAAATATATAAATTTTAAATTTTTTTTTCCATAGAGAATCAGTTTTTGATATTTCATTAGTTAACTGATTTCAAATATTAGTAGCTTCCAGTTTTAATAATTTTTTCACTTCAATAATAATTTCAGTAATTTTGACTCGTGGTAATTCATAAAGATTATATAATTTAGAAACGAATAAGGTTGCTTGTTTATCTAAATCTAAATAGAAAATTTTCTAATGATTCAGCACATCTTTCATCAGAGCTATCCTCTTCTAATTTATCAGTATCTATATTGATAAATTTTTTATTGAAACAGATTTTATATATGGCTATTTATATTTTCAACATGTTGATCAGTGTCATGATCACTCAGTCGATGTCTTTCAAAACTACGATGTGACCAATATATTTTATTGCAATTTAATTCAGCCCACTTGAACAATTTCTCCTATTTACAAAGTGTTTTTATATGAAATAATATTGTTGAATTTTTGAGACACGGAATTCTAAATTCATTTGTAATTTTTTACGTAATCAAATAATAAATTGAGCTAAATTATAAATAAAACTAAGAAAATTGAAGAAAAAAAAAAAAAAACTACAAATTCGAGTAATTATTCGTTATAGTTTTTTTTTATTTTTTATTATAAATAAATTTAAATTTTATTAAATATTTTTGAATGTCTTGCCTTAAATTTATTTTTTGTTTTCTTTAAGCAACTTATTCAAATGATTTATTTGGTAAAAATTTTCTTTTTTATTAAATAAATTTATTCATATAAATAAAGAACTGTACCAGTATAATAATGATTACAATACAGTACAATAATATTTACCATACAGTATGGTAATATTTACGATACAGTATAGTAATAGTAACTGTACTTTTTAACGTTTTTCATGTATATACTATACCAGTATAGTAATACTTACTATACTGGTATAGTAACCAAAATTGTATTTATAGTTTTTATTACTATACGGTATAGTAAATTCAACCATACTTTTGTCGCTGTCCGAATTTACTATAAGTATAGTAATAAAAACTATAAATTTTTTTCCGTGCAGCAGTAGGAAATATACCGGTGACTCATTTGTTGGAATATCTAATGTAAATACGCAATACATGCCTAAATATACATATATATCTGTCTAGTGGCTACTTTGGTGACGATTTTAAGAGTCAAGTGGCTACTTTGGTGACTCTTGGCTAGATTGGTGACCGTCACCAATCTAACATCGTACGATTTGTCTACTTTGGTGACTGTCACGAAAAGAGCCACTTTATCAGAAATAGTGAGAAACCTTAATAATTGTGTAGTTAATGAACTACAAACATTCAAGATGACTTTTATAGTTTATTTAACCGATAACGATTATAATTAAAAAAGTTAGAAATATTAAAAATGAATATAAAGACAAAATAATGGTAAAAAAGCTAAAAGATTTAGTAATTTCAATTAAAAGATTTTAAATCACATTGTAACAATATAACGTCATTTAAATCGATCGGAAACATTATCAAGAAGTATTGTATATCGGAAAATACTATGTAGACATCATATCTATGAATTATTCACTGTTAACAAGGTAAGTCACGAAACTGTACACTTCGTGACCAATTGTACTAATTGGTGACAGTTACGAAACTAGCCAGTATATACCGTCCGGCTAGTTTGGTAACATTTAATTACTGATGTGTGTATTAAATGGTAACAATGATTTTCGTGATAAGAGAAACATTATGACAGTCCCGGTAATCACCAAAAAAACGAAGAATACACGATTTTTGTTGCCTAATACTCGAGATTTTCTGTCAAATTTAACCAGCTTTATCGGAATACAACTTTTCTAGAAGCTTTCTGTTTTTTGATTATTATCGGTGAGTTTTTTTTTTCAGTTTGTCTAACCGAAATTCGAAAATCCCATGAGTTGTATAGATTGGTGACAGTAAAAAAACAGAAATCACGTGAATCGGCTTTGAAACTGCGAAGATTTGTTCTTGGACACTGGTTTTAAGATTTGACACTAACCCGAGCAATAATTAAAAAAAAAGTCAAAAACTATGAAAATCTGAAGTTTCGGATATTCGTACGTTACTATGAAAAACTTATAACAAAAACTGAGAATAAACGACGTTCGTTGACTAGAACTAGATGTTTTCTTTCATATATCATATGACAGATCCGAATATAATTTGCCTGGAAGCATTAAGTTTCTTAGACCGTTAGTTAATAGGGAGTTTCTGTTTCACAGTTTGACTGGACGAAACTTGAAAATCATGTCAAGTGGCTAGATTGGTGACAGTGAAAAAACAAGAATCACGTCAATCAGCTTGAAAACTGCTTAGATTTTTTCTAAGTCACAGGTCTTAACATTTCTTGACCCTGACCTGCGCAATAATTAAGAAAAAAAAACAGAAACTATGGAAAAATAACGTTTCGGAAATTCGTACGTTACTATGGAAAACATACGACGAAAACAAAGAATACCAGACAATCACTGACTAGAATTAGATATTTTATGTCATATTCCATACGCCTGATCTGAATACAACTTGTCTAGAAGCTTTACGTTTCTTGGACAGTTAGTAATCAGGTGGTTTCTGTTTTTTAGTCCGACTGGACGAAACTTAAAAATCCTGTCAAGTGGCTGGATTGGTGACAATGAAAAAACAGGAATCGCGTCAATCAGCTGAAAAACTGCTGAGATTTTTTCTAATTCACTGATCTTGACATTTCTTGACCCTGACCTGACCAATAATTAAGAAAAAAATTCAGAAACTATGGAAAATTGACGTTACGGAAATTCGTACGTTACTATGGAAAACATACGACGAGAACAAAGAATACAAGACGTTCATTGACTAAAATTAGTTATTTTATGTCTGATTCCATAGGACTGATCCGAATACAACTTGTCTAGAAGCATTACGTTACGTGGACAGTTAGTAATCAGATGGTTTCTGTTTTTTAGTTCGACTGGACGAAACTTAAAAATCCAGTCAAGTGGCTGGATTGGTGACAGTGAAAAAACAGGAATCGCGTCAATCAGCTGAAAAACTGCTGAGATTCTTTCCAAGTCGCTGGTCTTAACATTTCTTGACCCCGACCTGAGCAATAATTGAGAAAGAAAACCAGAAACTATGGAAAATTAACGTTTCGGAAATTCGTACGTTACTATGGAAAACATACGACGAAAACAAAGAATACAAGACGTTCATTGACTAGAATTAGAAATTTTATGTCTGATTCCATACGCCTGATCCGAATACAACGTGCCTAGAAGCTTTACGTTACGTGGACAGTTAGTAATCAGGTGGTTTCTGTTTTTTAGTTCAACTGGACGGAACTTAAAAATCCAGTCAAGTGGCTTGATTGGTGACAGTGAAAAAACAGGATCAGCTGGAAAACTGCTGAGATTCTTTCCGAGTCACTGGTTTTAACATTTCTTGACCCCGACCTGAGCAATAATTGAGAAAAAATTCAGAAACTATGGAAAATTAACGTTTCGGAAATTCGTACGTTACTATGGACAACATACGACAATAACAAAGAATAAGCGACGTTCATTGACTAGGACTAGACATTATCTGTCATATTCCATACCCCGATCCTAATATAACTTTTCTGGAAGCTTTAATTTTCTTAGACAGTTAGTTATTAGGGAGTTTCTGTTTCACAGTTTGACTGGACGAAACTTAAAAATCATGTCAAGTGGCTAGATTGGTGACAGTATAAAAACAGGAATCGCGTCAATCAGCTTAAAAACTGCTGAGATTCTTTCTAAGTCACTGTTCTCAACATTTCTTGACCCTGACCTGACCAATAATTGAGAAAAAAATTCAGAAACTATGGAAAATTGACGTTACGGAAATTCGTACATTAAAAATCCAGTCAAGTGGCTAGATTGGTGACAGTGAAAAAACAGGAATCACGTCAATCAGCTTAAAAACTGCTTAGATTCTTTTTAAGTCACTGGTCTTAACATTTCTTGACCGTGACCTGCGCAATAATTGAGAAAAAAAATCAGAAACTATGGAAAAATAAAGTTTCAGAAATTCGTACGTTACTATAAAAAACTTACGACAAAAACGCAGACTACACGACAGTTATTGACTCGAATTAGATATTCTCTGTCATATTCCATACGCTCGATTCGAATGTAACCTGTCTGGAATCTTCAAGTCTCTTGGACAGTTAGTTATGAGAAAGTTTCTATTTTTCAGTTTGACGAGACGAAACTAAAAATTCCTGCCAAGTGGATAGATTGGTGACAGTAGAAAAACTGAAATCACATGAATAAGCTTCAAAACTGCTGAGATTCGTTCCGAGACACTCGTTTCAACATTATCTGACCCTGACCCATGCAATAATTGAGAAAAAAAGTAAAAAACTATAGAAAATAGATGTTCGGAAACTCGTACGTTACTACGGAAAACATACGACAAATACAAGACAAAATTTGAAGATAATACGTATTTTTCGTCAAACACTAGTTTTAACGTTTTTCAAATCAATACTAGTAAAATTCATTCACCTAAACTTTAATTATATAAATCTGAACATAATTTCGTTGACTTTGATGTTTTGTATAAAAAAAGTCACGAATCTAGACAATTAATATATTTATTCGTATAAACTCATTATTATATAACATGTGGCTTCTTTCGTGACATCAGTATGTATATGTAATAGGAGAATTGGCTTGATTGGTGACATAGAAAATGTTACCAAAGTAGCCACACCACTTACTGACTAGTGTCACCAAAGTAGACACATTATGCTTTATTGCCCGTATCTCTAGAAAAAATGAGTATATTTAATTTTTTTCGAAAAGACACTATTCATTGTGATGTCCTTCATTGATTTCAGAACAAAAAAAAAGATGTCACCAAAGTAGCCATTCAACAAATATATATATATGAGCAGAAACGCCAATTCGAGACGTCGGTTGCGATAACCCATCCTCAGAACTTCATGAAATTTTGACAGATTATAGTCCTCGCTAAAATACACTTACGTATTTTTTTTTTTATTTTTTCGTCGATTATTTTGGCAGTTATTGTATGGGGCATTTTATCAAAATTGAAATTTTTTTTTTTTTTGGTTCATTTTTTTAGTATTTTTTCGGCGAATGAAAATATAGAGAGAAATTGTTTTCTATGTAAAATTTTCTCAGCTTTTTGAAAAAAATATTACTTTTTTTTTTTGACATTTATAACACATTTAAAATCAAGTTTTTCGCAAAAAAAGCTGTTTTTGTCACGTTGCGCCAAAATTGACATGTTTGAAAATATTTTTTTCGGAAAGCTGAGAAAATTTCACTAAACATATGTGAAAATCAAGTTGGGTTCTCTATAAAAACGAACGGAATCAACGAAAAAGCAAAAAAACGATAAACTAAATTTTCAATTTTTTTAAACTTGAAATTTGAAATTCATGGCAACGTTACGATATCCGTGGAGACAAATTTTAATTACTGATGTTATAATGTCATTTCGAGCAAAAAATAATGGCCCCAACAGAATATCGATATCTCGAATACTTTTCGAGACATCGAAGTTACAAGATATCAAATTTTTTTTCGTTTTGTTATTTTTGTTATAAACAAATGGATAGGAAAAAATCAATTATTAATCGATTCTTATAGTGAATTTTACGAGGAATATAATGTACTAAACAGCAATACCATATCTAGAATGGTTTTTGAGATATTAAGCTTTGAAGGTAAATTTTATCGAAATTATTTGTTAATTTTTAATTATATTGGGATTTTTAAATAATAATAAATTTAACAAAAAAAAATATTGATATCGATTTCAGTAGTATTTTTTTTGTAGAAAACAATAGACATAGTAAAATTCCGATATCTTCAATAGTTAGATATTAATGGTTAAAAATTAAAAATATCAAATTATTTATATGATGACAGGTTGTAATTTGAAAAAAAAAAGATTTCATTAATTTTTAACCATTAATATCTAGAAAACTATTGAAGATATCGGAATTTTACTATGTCTATTTACTATGTCATATTTGTTCACAGTACCATTCGTATTTCTATTCACGAGAGTTTTTATACGAATTGCAATGGTGGAAAAAAACCAAAAAGATTTTTGTCTCTTCCTACAACAAGGTGGCTTGTTATTTATTCTGCTAGTTTAATTGTATTAAATCAATAGAGTACCTTGAAAAGTTTTCTTAACAACGTGGCCAGATCTTGATGCAGTCAGACGTCCTGTCAACAAAGCATCTGATGAATTTGGAAATTCTTGTCTTTATCTTGATACAGTAGATTTTGGAGATAATTTTACTGATGCTATTTCAGAATGTGCACTTGTATAAGAGCAATTAATTCAAGTAAAACAACGCTGTGCTAACTTTGCCATCAGCCTGTGTAGAGAAATAGAAGAAAAATTGCCTCAAAATGTCAGTGTTTTTGAGACATGGAAATATTTTTCACCAAATGTATTTTTTTCAACAATAAAAATTACATCAAAAGATTTGCCTTGGGACTTGGCCAGTACGAATGTAAATAAAAATAATATTAAATCTCAATTACGTCGCCTACAAACTTTGATGACATTTCTCTAGACATTGATGAGACTGTTGATACAAGCGACTTTTGAATAGCAGTTAAAAAATATCAATGGTCAACAAACATTGAAAGATCTTGCTGAATTTGCATTAAGAGCATTGTCCATGCCAATTAGTAATAGTGGGGTCGAGCGAATTTTCAGTATCATGGCAGCAATTAAGACTAAAGTTCAAAATCACATGTAAATACAGATGCTTGTTGGATTAATTAGAATTAGAAAGAGAAAAAAATTGCAAAATTAAAAAAAAATAAAATAAAATAAGGTAAGTAGACGATAGAAGATAGGTCCAATCGATCGGTAATGATGCTTTGAATATTAAAATAACAATGGCTGACCATTTAGAAGGAACATTTTTGATGGCTGGCTTCGAATCGTAAAAACTGAACATTTAAACTTAAGATTTAAAGTTTTTTGGTCAGCCATCAAAAAAGTTCCTTCCAAATGGTCGGCCATTGTTATTTTTATATTCAAAGCATCATTACCGATTGATTGGACCTATCTTCTGCCGTTATGCAATAAGGTAAGTCCACTTACCTTATTTTATTTTATTTTTAATTTTGCAATTTTTTTCTCGGCCATCAAAAAATTTCTGTATAAATTGACGGCCATTGTTATTTTATCATTTAGAGCATTATTACTAATCGATCAGGCATGTTTTCAATCCTTATGCCATAAGGTAAGTTGACTTATCTCATTTTAGCTATTTTTTGGTTAGAACTTGCAGTTTTTAGGTTGGCCGTCAAAAAAGTTCCGTCCGAATGGTCGGCCATTGTTATTTTCGTCTTCAAAGCATCATTACCAATCGATTGGGCTTATTCTTAAAAAAAATTATTCTATCCCTGGTAGAAATATTTCTCCGCCGTTACTCCGGCTTTTTCCGGCTTTCTCCGGCATTACTCCGGCTTTCTCCGGCATTACTCCGTTTTTGGCCCATTTCCGGAGAAACTACTCCGGCATGAGGTTGGTGGCGGAGAAATTACTCCGGCATGAAATTGATGGCGGAGAAATTATTCCGGCATGAGGTTGATGGCGGAGAAATTACTCCGGCATGAGATTGGTGGTGGGAAAATTACTCCGGCATGGTATCGATGGTGGGGAAATTACTCCGGCATGAGATTGATGGCGGATAAATTTTTCCGGCATGGGATTGATGGCGGAGAAAATATTACAATTGTTATTAATAAATACTATTTTTGAGCAGACAAACTAGAAGTATTTTTCATCGGTTGAACATTTTTATAATATGACAATCTATTCCTTTGTGTTCTTTTGGTTCATGGAGAACCACATCCAACCCTGCACATACACATGCTTTATAAAAAAAAAAAATTGTCAAGTTCGCTCACACATTTATAATCTAATCCTCGCCGAGTCGCCGGACGGCTGCCAGAAATACCACCTCTACTGCTCACCATCGCTACTCATATACATGTGTGCGCCACTGTAGCATAGCAGTGGAAGCAACGTAGATTGTTTTTATTCATTATCTTGTTAAAAGAAAAAAGTTGTAGTGTTGTGCCCTAGTATATAAGGCAATGGAAAATCATATCAATAAACAAATAAAATAATAAAAAAAGCCATATTGTGCCCAGGGCTAATATTAAAACACTCAGAATAAATGAATTCTGCTTGGATAAATTTGTGGTTCAGCAAAATGGCAGCAGCCGACTCACCAACGGACGACAGTCTTTATCCAATTGCAGTTCTGATCGATGGCTTATAAAATGAAAATTTACAAGTAAGTACAATAATTATTATTTTTCAAATATTACCAAAGTTTTTTATGTTTGAAAAAAAAAAAATAACTCGATCTTAGTCAGCAAGTGTTTGTAACAATGAGGTTATAACTGGACCGTTTTTTTTTATATTAATTTCATCATATCAGTTGATTTAAAGTTTGTTTAAAATGTAAATATGATGAACATTTTATTTTATTACAATTAATGAATATATTTTTATTTTATAGCTGCGATTAAATTCAATCAAAAAACTTTCAACGATTGCCTTGGCACTTTGTGCTGAACATACTCGTTGTGAGTTGATACATTTTGTTCCATTGGTACAACGTTTGGCATCTGGTGATTGGTGTACGTCAAGAACATCGACATGTGGTTTAATAAGTGTATCTTATCCACGTGTAAGTACAGCAACAATAGCTGAATTAAGAAATCATTTTTGTAATTTATGTCAAGATGATACACTAATGGGGCGACGTTCAGCATCATCAAAATTGGGAGAATTTGCGAAAGTTGTTGAAATTGAGTATTTAAAATCTGATTCAATTCTAATGTTTGTTATACTTGCACGAGATGAACAAGATTCTGTTCGTTTATTAGCTGTTGATGCATGTGTTAGGTTATTGCAACATTATTACAACGAGAAGATGTTGAACAACGTGTTATGCCAAAATTACGTCAATGTGCTGCTGATTTATCATGGCGTGTACATTATATGATTGATGATAAATTTATAGATCTTGGAAAAGCAGTTAATTATAAACGTACTACATTCCGAAAATATAATTTTAGTTTTTCTGAGTCATTAAATGTGATGGTTAGTTTAAATAAATATATTTGATAAAATTGATGAACATATAACATTTCTACATTGTTTTTTAGTAATCTCATGCCGAATTAATTACTCCGGCATTAATGTTATGCCGGAGTAATTATTCTGGCATAAGATGAATGCTGAAGAAAATGCTTCGGCATAAAACTAGTGGCGGACTAATTTTTCGGACATTACTTTCATGCCGGAGTATTTACTCCGCCATCAATCTCATGGCGGAGTAATTTTTCCGCCGTCAATCTCATGCCGGAATAATTTTGTCGGCATGAAGTTAATGTCGGAAAAATGAATCCGCCACTAGTTTTATGCCGGAGTTTTTTCTCCTTCACTGATCTAATGCCGAAATAATTTCTCCTTCACTGATCCGATGCCAGAATAATTTCTCCGGCACGAATCCTATGCCGGGATAATTCCTCCGCCATCAATCCCATGCCGAAATAATTCCTCCGCCATCAATCCCATGCCGGAACAATTTCTACGGCATGAATCTCATGCCGGAATAATTTCTCCGCCATCAATTCCATGCCGGAGTAATTTTTACGCCATCAACTTCATGCCGGAATAATTTCTCCGCCATCAACCTCATGCCGGAATAATTTCTCCGCCATAAATTTCATGCCGGAGTAATTTTTCCGCCATCAACTTCATGCCGGAATAATTTCTCCGCCATCAACCTCATGCCGGAATAATTTCTCCGCCATCAATTTCATGCCGGAGTAATTTTTCCGCCATCAACTTCATGCCGGAATAATTTCTCCGGCACGAATCTCATGCCGGAGTAATTTCTCCGCCATCAATTCCATGCCGGAGTAATTTTTCCGCCATCAACCTCATGCCGGAGTAATTTCTCCGGAAATGGGCCAAAAACGGAGAAATGCCGGAGTAATGCCGGAATAATGCCGGAGTAATGCCGGAGTAATATTTCCACCAGGGATGGTGTAAAAATGGTATCAAAAAATTGAAAAAAATAAGCTTGTTTTTTGGACCAAAATACACCTTGAAAAAAATTTTCAACTGAATCGGTAGGAGTCAGGCCGACGACTCAGTGATTTGACCTGGAAAGCCCCTAGGAATCAAAATATATATAACATAACGAAAAGTTAAATAAAATTATATTAAATTATATTTTAAAGAAGAAAAATAAAAAAATACATGTTTTTTTATTTTATAATACTATCTTAGTGCCTTAGTAATAAAAAATATTCAAAATTTGGCCCTATTATTGGCCTTGTGACAAAAAAAATGGCCCCCATCTGGCCCTTTAGTACCACGCCAGTAACGCTTTGCCTTCCCCAACATCTGGCAACTCTGCTCAGTTCTTCAATGATTGAAACGATTTCATTAGTATGGTTTGGATTACCGGCTGCTTGAGAAGCCAATATTAAGGGATTACCTCGGACAGATTTTGGGGTATAAGAGAGGGGATAAAGCCTATGTTGAATACATTGGTCCGAGAGTCATTGCCAACCTCAAAAAGATGAAGTTTTCATTTTTTTTTTTTGATAAAACAATAGTTTTTTGAAATAATTATTGTAGAATAACCTAATATTATTAATCCCTGAAATATATTTTATCAACTTTTTACGTCACATTGCATCGCTGGCTTTTGTAATCTGATACAGATTAATTCTTTCTTCATCAAACATTTTACTCGTCATGTTGATGCTTCCACACTTACTGTATAACTATTTCTATTTCAAAAATTCTTTGAAATTTATAGTAACAAAACAGTCATATCTTTTACGATATCGGCCATTGTCAATTTCACTGTCCTTATCGAGAACAACGAATCCATGTTTATCACTATCCCAACAAGCTAGACATAAACTTCGAAATAGAGTATAGGACATGTAAGAAAGATAAAAAAAATAACATTTTGATGACGACCCATACAAAAACAAGCATTTGTTTTACCACAATTACCACATTCGACTGTCTATTTTTCTATAAATACCAGGTTATTAAAGCTTTGATTTCATTCATGACAAAACTATGCTTGTGCACAGACGTCAGAAGAAAAGAGGTAAAGGTCTTATTAATACTTCAATCAAAAAACTTTCTATTGAACTTTACGTTCCGGGTTATCAGTACTGTGGACCAGGTACTACATTATAGAAAAGGTTAGCTCGAGGTGATCCTGGCATGAATCAGTTGTACGCTGCCTCTAAACAAAACGATATTACTTGTTCTGGAAGCCGAGATAATATCGGTGACAGGAATCAAGCTGATCCGAATCTTGCTGAGAGAGTTTGGAAACGTGTAATGGCAAAAGACTATCTTATTGGTGAAAAAGCAGCGACGTGGAATGTAGCCAACGCAATGAAAGCTAAAGCAGATCTAGGTATGGTTCTATAGGAACGCAGAAATACAAAAAATAAAAGTCAAAATGTACAAATTAAAAGAAAAAAGATTGGTGAAAAACAAAAAAACATTATTCAAAAAAATTATAAATGCATCGAAAAAATGAATGAAACAAGGCGAAGACGTAATTAAATGTGCACTGGAAGAAGCACAAGATGCTGTCCAAAGTCATATGATTGGGGAGAGAAGAAGCCACATTAATATGAAGAAATTGAATATGAAAGACTCAAGGATGATGAAAAATCAAGTTTCTTTTAAGAGGAATGACAACCTTTCATTTTGACCTAACTGTTCCTTCATTTTTACCAGCAGAACCACATTCGCTCCATCTGTGGGTCCAAATTGTATTCAATATTGGGACCATACTTTAGACGATCTGGCGGTAAAATCACTTGTATTTATTTAGCAACATTCATTAAATATACCAATTTGTCCGTACATGCATTATAAACTATTATAAAATATTAATATTAATATTTATTTTAAACCTTATTTTATTTAATTTTTATACAAATTTCATGCGTATCAACTATCTATATATATCCCACCATTGCATACTCAAATGTAACACTTTTTTTATCAGTCAGAATTTATTAATTCATGATAAACATCAGGTATTCAGGTATTCTTTAAATCGAAAATTAGAATTTTTCGATGAAGGTCCACCTAATTATATAAAGGAGCAAATTTATATAAAAACTAGCGCATGCATTTTCTATATATGCTTTTCTTATCTGTGTTTATCGTTCCGATTTTGAATTTTTATGTATAGTTGAAAGTTAAATATTATCTCAAAATACTAAGAACCAATGCAAAATTTTACAAAATTTAAGATGTTAGAATAAAAAAAGAAGTTTAAATTTTGAGGATCAGTTTTCATGCATTTGATGCAATCGTTTCCCAAAAATAACATGCTGCCAATAAAATGTCAACCAATAGAGAAGAGATTAATTCTAGAGCTTTGTCTTACGATTTTTCCAGTCATATTTAGATTATCCACGATAAATATGCTTTTTTATATACTGATTCTTTTTGATTGTTCTTATTTTATCGATCAAGTTATTCATAACCACAAACAATTACAATGCTTACACTTGCAGTTTTATTCTAAACACTAATCCGATAATTAACCATATGTTTTGCGTTTCAAATTTACCTAACTTACATTTGATTAAGTATAAATTACTTAATTATATAACCATTAATTAATTTTAACTTTTTATGGAATTATTTTTGTTAAATAAGTCCCAAAACATAGCAAAAATAGCATACCCAGCGCCACCAATTTAATTTCGAGTTCCCCCGGATAAAATATCATTGCTGGTAAAAAAAATTTTTTTTTTGTAAAAATATAAAAAAAATTTTTTTAGTGTTTTGCAAATAAAATAGTGTCATGCACTACAGAATAATTTTTTAATCAATCTCGTAAAATTTCATAAAATTTAATTAAGTTTTAGAATAAAAAAAGTTGTTTGGAAATTTATTTATTGTAAACTCCGTCGATAAACGAATCTTTAATTTTTTTTGTTAAATAAACAAATTCTGATACTATCATGCACTGCATCATAATATTATTGAGTGACTTTACCAAATTTTAGGTCTTTATATTGTTTTTTACTAATTAAAAAGTTGTTTAGAAAAAATGACAGATAAGGTTAGATCTTCAAAGGATGTCATTCCTCTTAATTCGACACCTCAAATTCATATGATGTACACATGGTTGTATGCATACGAAGCTGCACGATGTAGAACATTAGAACAACTTGCTCGTGATCATGAACGTTTCAACATAAGAATTCAACGATTGAGTTAAATCATCAGTTCAATATTAATAAAAAAAATATTATCAATTTGTAAGACCAACGATATGGCACTGCGGTAACGGTTCGGACTTTGAGACAGGAGGTCTCGAGTTCGATTCCGACCACCGACGCCATGTATCGAGTGGTAGGCGCAAGCCGGCTGTACTGCCCAGGTTTTTCATGGTTTCCCTGGGCTATAATAGGAATCGGGTACAGTTCGAACGCATTACAAAGTCGACATCCATGTCTGTCGCAAAAATGGGTTGTAGGAATTGACGGTTGGGAAATGTTTAAAGAAGGAGAGGCACCGTGCAAGAAACTTCCTAATAAGAAGTATAGCACGTTAAACAATTCATTTTTATTATCAATTTGTAAAATAATATAAAATAAAAAATTTTTCCTGAAAAAATATGAAAGTTATTGGTGTTGTTTTTCATTTCACCTTTTTTATATATAATTAAGATAGGAAAAAAATTTGTAGAAAAAAAAATTTAAGTTTCAAAAATTCATTATTTTTCAAAGAGCTGATAAAGATCTGTCAGTCATGGTCGTGTTGTAGACAAATAAATCAGAGGTGCTTCGGTACCATACAAATCAAATACTTCTTCCTGATTTTTGACACCGAAATCTTTTCTTTGAAGCTTCATACTTTCCGAAAAGAGTTGTTAATTTTCACGAAAACTTTTTAATTGATTGAATTTATGGATGTATGTTGAGTATGATGATAAAAATTTTGAAGAAAATGTAGGTTTACCCTAGCAATCTACTTCTAATAACCTAAAAATGGAAGTTAATTTTTTTAAAATTAGATAAAATATTATTTTGACATATAATCATTTTTTATTTCATTGAACATATACTTACATTGATATATCCCAGTGTCGTGAATTCAAAACGTTTTTTGCAGCACAGTTTATATGCGCAACGTTTTCTCTACGTTTCATCTTTCTATATCCACATTTGTGATTTTCATAAAGAGGCATTCGTATTTTTTTAAAAGCTGAAATACCATAATCATGAAGATCAAGGACTTGTTTTGAATAATTGATAATATCTCCTAACCGCTTTTTCTTTTCCAATCCTTTGGCACAAATAAACTCAGCTTTTTAAAAAATTTCATTGATTTTTTTGAATGAACTTTCAAATGGTACATCACCTAGCCAGAATAGTGCATGACATTTGTGTTGAGTTTAATTATTTTATGATTGAAAAATGTTTCTATATTGCTAGGGAAATTTTTCGTCTTGTTTTCTTTGAGTTGGTAACATTGTTATTATTATTATCGAGTTACTTGAGTATTTTTATGTCCCGATCTCGACCCCTGCTCCGTAGAGCAAGCTTCACCCCCTTACCACTGCTCCAGAACCGGCCCTGTATAACTACTTGCATGTAGAACAGCATTTTGCCGAATTGAAAATAAATCAATCTGATAGAGTAGAAATTGAAAAAGATACAAGATCTCAAGCTTCATCAGCTTCTTGAAAAGGATACCGTAAAAATTTGATTCCAGCAACAAATTTTGAGGAAATTTTCCGTCTATTAGCAGCAACGTCATGTTCAAATATAGTTGAAAAAATTCGCTTTAGTATGAGCAATTGTACTAGCCAGGTGGATTTAGAAAAAGATTTCGAAAAAGATGCTCATGAAAAACTTTTAAACTCAATTGGCTAGAAAGTAATTCAATGTAGATTATTTATCGATGAAAATCGTAGTTTTCTTGATGCAACACCAGATATGTGCATCGAAGATAAAGAAGACAGATCAAGTTAAATGTCTAGCATCGGCAACTGAACAAACTGTAGACAAAGCATTAAAATTGAAAAACCGATGATCGACGAATTTCTGACAATAACGAGTTAGATAAAATGAATATAAATCATAATTATTATTTTCAAAGTCAAAAATAGTTGCATGTAGCTCAGAGACAATACTGCTATTTTGCAGTATATACATTAACTACTAAATTTGAATATCTGACAAACGAGAGTTATTGTACAAAGTATGACAATATGGAAATCTTTGATATAAAATATATTAAAGTCTCAAAGTACATTGATTTCATGAATACTATGGAACCTCCTCTTGAAAAATTTTTACATGAATTGTTCACTTCCTGAAATTATTGATCCAAAGTATGAATTAAAACTGCCAATATGAGATCCTCAATACATAATTGAAGCTCGAAAAAATATAGCTGAGAGAACGCCAGTTCAAAAACGTCGAAGAAAAGATAATGATATTATTAACGTAGTGTCTCCTATATTTAAAAGAAAGATTCAGGACAGTGCTAATAAAAATAATAAATGCCTTGACTACGACAATGACAAAATGTTCAGAAAAAGAAAAGACAGAAAACCCTAGGATCTTTGAAGGATAATGTGTCTCAAATACCTAGTGAGCTTGCTCAAAACTTGGTTGAAAGCATTGAAGCACGTTTTCTAGAAATGGATGATAAACTATGTCAAATAGCAACATTTTTGGATCCGAGATATAAAAATTTTTTTTTGGCCTCCCCCTATTGGAATGACCTCATACTCGCCCTGTATTTGTGGCGCAAAGTGACTGTTTGCGGCCCTCTTAGTAACTACTGATGAACTTGTGTTTCCCGCCCTCTCATTGCAGCACTAGGGCGACAAACGTGTTTCTCGCCCGCTATCCACATTGAAAAGAGAAAATGTCAGTGTGTGTGTGTGCGCGCAGTGAATGTGTGATGTGTTTATTTAATTGACTATTGCCTGTTGAAACCTGTCGACCTGTCGTGAACGAATATATAAAAAACAGTGCAAAGAAAGTGATATTAAATTATTATAAACAAAAACTAACTTGTGGAATAATTTTATTAATTTTTTGTTCTTATTATTCAGTTTTTTTTTGTTTATTAATTTTGAAAATTAGAAGTAATTTTTTTTTATTAAGTGGAGTCACTGAAAAAAGTGTTATAAAAATTTCGTTTTTTCTTCTCATTCAGTTTTCATTTTTGTTTAGCTTCGTCATTGAGTAATAAAAATTTTGTTTTTTTTTCTCATTATATTTTTTTTTTTCATCAATATGTTTTTAATTGTGTGCCATAATAATAAAAAAAATATTAACAATAATTTTGTCTTTATGTAATTTTTATTTCAACAAATTATTAATTTTTTTCAACAAATTATTAATTTTTTTTTTTTTTAATTCTGGGAGGGCTTCGCCTTTGAAAGGATCAAAAATTTATTGTTGAATGAGTTGATCCCCACTGAAAATATCTCGTTCCATGGAAGTCAAAGCAGCCATCACTCAAGTAACCATAAGAGTAATAATAATAGTATGTTATTTTATTTTTCTAGTTTTTATCATTCATTTATTTACATAAATTAGTTAATTTATCTTTTGATTTTTTTTTTTAAATTTTATATATTTATTCATTTTTTTTTTCAAATTTATTTATTCATGTTTGAATTGGTTTTTAATAAAAGTAATTATAATTATACAATTAATTATAATCTACATTAATTTTTTAATGATTGTTATATAAATCTATTCATGATTTATTGTGGTAATACTTTTATAGATGTTAGAGGGATCTGGGATATTTTATTACAACTTCAAGTACCTAGAACAACGTCTGGTGATACAAAAAAAATACTGATCACTAACTTGAATGAGCCAAGGATCAACCCTATCTCTGATTGTCCATTGGAGTGGTGGAAAAAAAACACCGAAAAATATCCACAGCTAACTCTTTTGGCTCAGAAATATTTAGCCATACTCTGCACATCAACTGAGAGTGAAAGACTATTTTCTGCAGGTGGAGAGATCGTTGAAGATCGTCATTGTGCTCTAAGATCAGATCGAGTTGAGCAGCTTGTTTTTATTTCAAAAAATAGATAGATAAATTTGAAAATGAAATTATCTAATATTACTATTATTTTTGATTATTCAATAATTAATAATAAATTATTATTTGTTTTTATTATTATTTATAATATATATATAATGGGAACATTTGTGAATGATTTATGCTCAATAAAATAAAGTAAATCTCAGTTGAGATGTATATTTAAGTTATATTCATTATAATTATATTTTTTTAAATATAATTATAAATAATTTCAAAACAAAAAAAATATAATGTTGAAAGAAAAAAAAAATAAATCATATATAAGCATATTTATGTTATTTTCCCATGAGTATCCACTTACATTAAATATCTATATTTTAATAACTTCGTTTAATCTATAATTAATAACTGCTAATATTTAATTTTTTATTACTTCTCGATTTTTTAAAAATATTTTTATATATTCTCGAGAATATGTAAATATTTTATATATAAAAACTACAAATCTATAAAAAATGAAAACCAAAATTACTGTGTAAGGAAAATTAAATTATTCAAGCTATTCGAATTATCGAATAGTTTCAATAGTTCGAATAATTCAAAGCTATTCGACTATTCGAAAATCGAATTATTCGAAATTTCCAATATTTACCAACTTCTATTTTTTTGTATAGAAAAGCATACAGACTTTACCGGTAAAACGGGACAACTTGTGTTTCCTATTAAGTAAAAGTCATCGAAATCAAAAAATTGAAAAAAAAAGAGTTTTATTTTTTTTTTTCTAGGAAACTATGAATCATAAAAGAATAATTTTATATACACTCCCACGGAAATACTTTATAAAAATTTGGCAAAAATTATATAAAAGTCATTTTATAAAATCACTTTGTAAAATATGGGCAAAAAAATTTAAAAAAGTATGTAAAAGATTTATAAAATTTTTATAAAAAATTTCAATTTTTTTTTTATAAATATTATATATATAATATATAAAAAGTTTGTAAATATTTTATAAATTTTTTGTAAAAATTTATCAGTTTATTTCGAGTATTTTAACTCACTCCTCCCCCCCTTTTTTTGTCAAATTTTTATAAAAGGATTATTTAAATTTTCAGAGAATAATTAAAAAAAAAAACTTTTCAACGAAGAATCGAACCCAGACTATCTTGATGACAAGCGGGTGCTTTACCACGATGCCACAAATCTTTTTAGAATCTTCAATAAAAATGTACATCACACAAAAAACAAAAATAAATTTTTGTACAAAAAGGAGAGTCAAGTATTCGAAATTAATTTTTATTTTTTTTTTTTAAACATACAAAAAAAGAGGATATCAAAAAAGTCAAGTACAAAAGTACATATTTCTTTACAAATCATTGACCCATATGAAAAGTCTTAACTTTTGACAAAATTTTATACTTGACCCCGCCCGGCGCTTCCCAAATAAAATTTTAAGCCTACACACTTTTATAATTGTTCATAATATATATTGACGACGACGCTAGGTGCTTTCTTTTGTGTATTTTTTTTTTTTTACTTTAATGCGCATGATCATGCACATGCGCATATTATGCAAACATGAGGAAGAGCAGTGGCGTCGAACAAATAATTCTTAAAAAATAAAAATTGAAACATGGCTGATCCAGCCCCTCATACCCTACGCTGTTGCAAACTGACTTTTTGCTGACTGCGCATTCGATTGCGCATGCGTGAAAATAAACAGGAAAAAAAATAAATACACAAAAGAAAGCACCTATTAATGATGTTGTTGCTCTACGATTTCACTGGATTTTCCCTTGTAAGGTGGTGTGTCCACAAGCTAGATTATTCATGCAAGTTCTAGTAGAAAGAATTCATATCACTCGGTAATTACTATTATATTTTACCTAGATATTACTGAATATATTTTGGTCATATCTAGTGAATAGTGATGCTAGATTTTGCATTGAATTTAGAAGTCTAGCATGTAAACAAACCGCTTTATACTGACCAGTGTTGGTAAGTATGATACTGGTGTATCATTATACATACATCTGTAGTTTCATACACATTAGAAGCGCCCCTACATTTTACTTTTAGAACTATTTTACTGACGTCATTTTTTGGCTGATCACGAACAATTGGAGAAAAATTTTTTTTACACATTTCTCCGTATAGTTTAATTTGCGAGAGATTCAGACTAATTATGGAGAAAATCGAAGTATACGTGGAGAAATATTATCACCAGTAGTTAGCTAAGTATGATAGTTCAGTATTATATACATATTTTTCATATGCGTGTTAATTAATTTGATACAGTTAAATTACTTCTACCTTTCACTTTTTATTGAGCCTACATTTGTGTGAAAGACTTAAAATTTTATTTGGGAAGAACCGGGCGGGGTCAAGTATAAAATTTTGTCAAAAGTTAAGACTATTCATATGGGTCAATGATTTGTAAAGAAATATGTACTTTTGTACTTGACTTTTTTGATATCCTCTTTTTTTGTTTAAAAAATAAAATTAATTTCGAATACTACTTCCTTTTGTACAAAAATTAATTTTTGTTTTTTGTGTGATATCATATCTTTTTGTAAAGTCTTTTAATCGTTCACAAATAAAAAATAACAACCTATCATACTTCCAGATCGTGAATCGTTATTTAAAATTTATTGAGTGAGCTTTGTACCCTTTTGAGTACGTTCTAAAAATAAAATATAAGAATTTTTTGCATTTCTTGGCCAAGATTCATTGGTAACAAACTGATCATCAATTTTTATCCAACGATTTTTATTACGGATATAACTTATGAAATGTTTGTTCGATCTACCGCTATCAGTGAATATAGCGTAATTAACTTTATATATAGATTTACAAATTTCTACTTTAGATGTGGGTATCCCTTTTTGCAAACGACCATTTTGATTCATTGACAAAGAGTTGACCTTTAAAACAACAACATCATTTGTCTTAAGAATTTCTAATTTTCTAAAAATTTTCGTTGAAGTTAAACAATCTAGACATGTACCAGTTCCTTCGTGCCACAATGAGAACGATTGATTTATAAGTTCTTGTAATGTGAAAGTGTTATTTCCATTTGGTATTAAAAGATTTATAATGTACTGGTTTGACAATGAGACATTTACGTATGAACAGGATTCACATTTTTCTAAATACTTTTCTTCATGGCCTAAATGCTTGGTAAGAACATGATCTTTTGTACAGAGTGCTGTTAAAAATTTAGCAGGATCATCTTCGTTATTATGGTTGAACGCTTCACCAACAAATGTTTTAATTTCATCTGCTGAAGAAGTCATTTTTGAAATGTACTCATTGAAAAATTTAGCTACTACCGAATGGTGTGAGTTGCTAATGTTTTTTAATGACTCATTTATAACTTCTGAGTGTAATATACATTGCATCACAGAGTTTACATAGCTCGATGAACCATTATCATTAGATAATCCATGTACATTAGACAGCGTGTTGATAACTTTGGATTTTTTTTCACATTCTATATCAACCAAAAATGATTTGAAACACCACTTGGTATCAAAATTTTTCGGAAAACTTCTATTCGAAATTGGAATTTCTTTCAAATCAAGTTTATAAATTTTCCGCAAACGATTGTATTCTTCGATTGCTTGCTGACTTGCTATTGCTTTTGATGGGTCAAAATTTATTAAATGCAAACCATTTAATGTTGTATCTCGCGAAAGTGCAACGTAAGTCATACCTTTGGCAAAAGACGTTTCACCGACGTCAACAATAGCACACTCTAAACTAACTCCCTGAGATTTATGTATTGTCATTGCGTAACTAACACAAATAGGAAATTGTGAACGTATTACGAACACTCCATCAGACAACTGGAATTTCACATCTATTCTTTCAACTATACAATCATGGCCTCCTTTAGTTAATTTAACGACAATTGATTGCAAGTTTTTACCATCCATACTCTTTGAAACAGATACAACTGTACCAAGTGCACCATTGACCATGCCTAATGTGTAGTCAATATTTCGCCTAATCATGATTTTTGCACCGATTTTATTTGTTATATTTTTTGCTAAACCAGCTGATCGACTAGCATCATATTCATTGTTAGCTTTTTCTGCATTTTTTCGATAAATAGGCTTACAATCGATGGTATCATTTGCACAGAGATTATATACTTTTTGTGTTTTTATTTTGTCTAACATAGCAGAATTTATTGCATCACACATTTCATTAGTTGGTAACAAGCATACAGCAGATGAAGGCAATTTTTGTATATAATTACACAGTTCATCGAGTCTGTCACCAACAGGGAATATATCTAAATTTATATTCCGAGTGCTTAACAGCTGAACATCTTTTTTCGTCATAGATCCAACTCTCAATCGAGACAAAAGTTTCCCATAGGCATCATCATTTCGCTGACGCATATTTATAGTAAGTTCATCATATTCAACCAATTGTTTCCAAATATTAAAATGTCCCATAGATTCAAGACATTTTTTCGTATCATCGGATGATAAATCCATGTAAACTGCGTCTTGAGCAACTGGCATAAGTTGCATTAGATCTCCAAAAAATAGGATATGTTTTTTACCGAACCATTCATTTAATTCATCAGAAGTATTAAAAATTTCATTCAATCTGCGATATACATACATTAACGTAACATTAGAAACCATTGAAATTTCGTCAACAATCACTAGTGCAATGTCTCTTAACTGTTCACGTAATACCTTAAGAGCACCGTCAGATAAAGCCATGTACTTTGGTGTACCTCCATGCTGAACCGGCAGTGAAAAAATTCTATGCAGCGTCATACCGTTAATACCAAATGCAGCAAGGCCTGTAGGAGCGGCAATTGCAATTTGACGATTTAATGTTTTTCGAATCCAAGTTTTAATAACGTAGATTAGAAAGCTTTTACCTGTTCCACCTTCTCCACTAATATAAATTTTTAAAGGTTCATCTTTATCATCCGTAAAAACATCAGTCACTTTCTGGAAGACTCTTAGCTGATCAGCATTCAACTCGCTGATCAGTTCATCTAAATCAACTTCTTCTTCTGCATCTGCATTACCAATATCTTTAAAATCTTTCATCGCTTCACCAGCAGCTTTTTCCGTAATACCATCATTTATTGGATCTTCTAGTTGATCCTCAGGTTTATTTCCGATAATTTCATTTTCTTTTTCTTCAATTAGTTTTTGCATATGATCTAATCCTTCTTGAAAATCATCTAGACGCTTGTAATAATTACACGCTTCTTGAAGTTCATCTTTTTTAGCATTAAATGAATCAGCGAATGTCTCAAAACCATCTTTCAATTCATCAGTGTTTCTCCAAGGTTTAAATAAAAATAGTAATGAAAAGTAAAAGTCTTTAGGGTGGGTTTTTATATTGTATATCCAATGATGGATTAAATAGCCTCGAGATCGTTTTTTGACCTATAATATAGGGTTCCCTTGATCATTTATTTTGTGTGTATAATACTCGACTTTATCAGACACAGGCTCAGATCTAACAACGTCCCACTCTTTGCAAAACTCATATAGACAAAGATTTTCCAAAACAACAGGACGTGAAGGATAATGGTCATCAATTAAAGACGGGGCAAAAATATCGGTTGAATCTTCATCCAATGTTTTAATTTCCTCAAACGGTTTTACTTTACGCCCTCTAATTTGTCTCACATTCAACCATTTTATTTTTGTATTACTATCAGTTCCACTCAAAAAAGTTCCTAATAATGTATCTGCTGCTTCAAGAGCTCCAATTTCTCTATTATTTAAACTTTGAAAAGCGAAATTCCATAATCTGGTGAGCAATGATGCTGTGGAGTCAATATCATTGACCATCGCTTGAGTTTTTGATCGCTCATGTTTCGTTATATATTTTGTAACATACCCTGTTAGGGCTGAGGAAGTTTCACCTACATATTGAATATCCACATTCCCTTCCCAAACTGTAAGAATAACAGGATTATAATCATTAATATTCCCTTCATCTTCGGTTTTAGGGAGATCATATAGTTTATTCTTAGACCGTGAATGTCTGTGATTTGCGATTGCGATTGCTGGATCACGTAAGACAAATGTCTCGGTAACAGGTCTAGGAAATCCAAATCGACAGCGTTTAATCGTTTGTCCGTATTCATTTTTTGATGACCTCATACAATAACCATTATGATGATGATTTTGATGAGTCGTTACCCTACGATGCAATAATGGTGCCAAATTTTTATTTGGCATTTTGCAGGTCACATATTTTTGGATAAACCCAACTATTTCTTCAATTTCGTTTGCACCTATCATAGGCGCATTATCAACCCATAATAATACAGGGTGTACGGTTAATGGCGCACGTGGGTAACATTACGTTATTGTTGACAATATTTAAAGAAAAACAGTTTTTAAAGCTAAGCTCTACGATCCTTTTTGGCCCTGTAATTAGGATTTTAAATTGGCCAATCAGAATCAAGCGTCGGTAACCATTGTTATTATGCCGTCGAAAAACATGTGCTGAATTACGCGCCACAAAATCAATCAATAATCCCCGCCATAATATTTTTAAATTCAAATTCATCCGCAAGATGTAGCTTGATTAAAATTATTGACAGTTGTAAATAATATAAAGGTAAGTTTATTTATTAATTCATATTAGCAAGAAAATAATAATAATAATAACAATAATAAATAATAATAATCATAATAATAATAATAATAATAATAATAAAACCAAAAAGATTAATTGTAATTAATAAATTAATAAACATAAAGCTGAACGTCTGCGCAACTCGTAACTCACTGACAGGTACTCACACATTCATGACAACCAAGTTAGCCCTCACCGACAAGCACTCACACATTCACAACAGCTAATAGCGTTCATTTGGCCCATTAAATAGATTTAAATTTAAAAAAATGTTAAATAATTTATTCAACAATTTATTTAACAATTTATTTAATTTAAAAGTTAAAAAATTAATAAAAAGTTAAAATTCTTTAACAATTTTTTAACTTTTAAATTAAATAAATTGTTAAATAAATTGTTGAATTGTTGGTTAAAATTGTTGTTAAATAGTAACTCGAAGTTTAACAATTTAATTAACAAAAAAAGTAACACGAATTTTAACAATTTATTTAACAATAAATTTAACAAAATATTTAACAATTTAATTAACAAAAAAAGTAACACGAATTTCAACAAAATATTTAACAATTTAATTAACAAAAAAAGTAACACGAATTTTAACAAAATATTTAACAACAGTTTTAACAAAATATTTAACAATAAATTTAACAAAAAAAGTAACACAAATTTTAACAAAATATTTAACAATAAATTTAACAAAATATTTAACACGAATTTTAACAAAATATTTAACAACAGTTTTAACAAAATATTTAACAATAAATTTAACAAAATATTTAACAATTTAATTAACAAAAAAAGTAACACGAATTTTAACAAAATATTTAACAACAGTTTTAACAAAATATTTAACAATAAATTTAACAAAATATTTAACAATTTAATTAACAGAAATAGTAACACGAATTTTAACAATTCAACTGTACAGTTAATGCCACAAAAAATAACAACATATCTTTATAAATTTACATCATTAAAAGATTTATTTATAATTTATCATTTATTTATTGTTTCACATTGAGTAATCCCGTGTGTCCAGATAAATATTGTTAAATGTATAGAAAAAAACAACATGATAGAATTATAAAATAGTTATTCCAGAAATTACATATTTATAAGTTTTATTTTTTTCAATTTTAATTACCGTTTCATACAAACAGTCGCCAAAGTTATAGAAAATCACGTAATAGAAATTATTACAATTGCAAATATAGATAAGTTTTTAAAAAAATAATATTACTATTTATTTTTAAAAACAAATATTTAATTTCCAATAAATGGAAAAGTTGAAACTCCTGGTAAATTTTTTGAAAATTGAACAAAACCATTGCTGATTCATTGGCGTACAATTATTGGCAACAATCTATACATTACTGTAAAAAATAATGATTATTTGAGCAAATCAATTGAAGCATACCCCAAAAGTATTGCATATGCACCAATTGGATCCAGTGAATTGTCATTGGCTTATTCAAATCGTTCAGCTGTATTATTCAAAGCTAGACTTTACGAAGATTGTCTTCTTGACATTGAACGTGCATTTAAATCAACAGGCTATCCAGATAAATTAAAAACAAAATTATTGATTCGTCAATCATTGTGCTTGAAGGCTTTAAATCTCAACTCAAGGCTTGAATGATGTATATCAAATGTAAATGCAATTGAGTGGCTCCCTGATTTAATGGAAAGTTATCCAAATTATAATCTTGAAGATGAGTATTTTAAAATGATGAATTAAATTGAAAAACCACGTGATATAATTAAATTTTCACCAGAAATAAAACATGCTAACTTAATAATAGTTAGTGGATCTGATGCAATTAAATTAAAAAAAACAAATGACAATAATCAATATATTGTTGCAACAAGAGACATTCTGGTGAATTTATTTACATTTTTAAGCCATTTGCAACAGTTTTATGCATTTTCTCCAATTGTTTGAATTTATATATTATTTTTATTAACAAAAATGGGTTGTAGGTTTTTTGTTTGCAGAATAATTTTTTTTTAAGAATATTATCATTGTGTACAAAATTTAAAAGGTAATTTTTGTTTTTTTTTTAAATTATTATATAAATCTTTTCCTCATTGTTTTTAGCCCTCTAAATTTTATGTACATTTTATTTTTTTGCATTGTACATTTATTACGTAAATTAAAAATTATTAACGTAGCATTTGTATATGCTTTCGTAAATATTCACGAGCCTGAAATAATTTTTGATTAATATATACATTTGAAAAAATAATATGATACGTTATATGTGCTATTTGAGCATATATAAATAGAATGCTTATGAAATCGTTCTATTTGATACCAAAATTTTCCTGGAGAAGATAATATCAATTTGAGTTAGAATTATTTAATTTTATAATCTTATGTACATATTAAAAATTAAAAAAATATGTGATACGATAAATGAGAAATGAGAATAATAATATTTCGTGTTTTAATATTCAATGAAATTTTGTAAACATATTTAATCACAGTTTTGAATAATAATTTGTTATTATATGAGATATATTAATTATATATCTGTATATTCTTTATATGTTTATAAAAACAATAACTGAGAAAAAAAATTATTTGGTTTTTTTTTTTTGTGTAGTTAATTTTATGTAAAGAAATTTTTTGTTTTTAATTATTTTTTAGGAGGTAGTTATTGATCTTGTATCAATTTTAAATGAGAATTAAAAAAAAAAGGAAAAAGCTAAATTTGAATTCGGCAATTTTAGAAAATATTAAATATTCATGAATTTGAAATTAGGAAATTTTTTTTCTCACTATAATTTATGAATTATTGGAAAATAGATCAATTTTTTATAAAATTAATATTCATGTGTATAAAATTGACTGCACTAATGATTTATTCAAAATTATATTTTTATTTAAAAAAAAAAAGAAATTTTTTTTTCTCTCAAATTTTTAATGTTGATTACACATAATTTTTTTGCACAATGATAAAAAATATTTTACTATGTGTAACGGTTTCAAATGAATATAGCTTCATCAGATTTAGTAACGATATACTTTTTTTTTTTTTTCGAACATTTTATAATGTCAAGTAGATGTCAACAACAATAATTAAATGCACATTTTTTTGTTGATAATATACTGCAAGTAAAGAAGTCCTTACAGATATTTAAAATAGAACAATTTATCTAGAATTGAGTTTTAAAACTTTTGTAAAACATATAATAGTTTAAACAAAAAAAAAAAAAATTGTTTAGCAATTAACTCCAATTAAAAGCATTTGGTTTATTAATTAAAAAAAAAAAGTATATAAATTTCTCTCAAGTATCTTAAAATGTTTAAAACAAAATTGCGATTGTTTAAAAAAATTACCAGTATATTTATGTTGAAAATAACCCTCGAATAATAACAAATTAATAAAAAAATTTTTGTAACTTAAATTAAAGTCAACAAAAAAAAATACTGTATGATTTACTGATTTTTATTTTTCATGTACTTGCTTGAGAAAATTTGATAAACTATTAATACTTCATTTAAGACGTATAATAATAATATCAAAATTATTTTAAATTATGTTAAATAACTATATAAATCAATGAACAATATTTTTCGAAATAATTAATAATTATTGTCTCATCTGTCCTTAAACCAATTTATTTCAATTTATTATTTCAAAGTGAAAAGAAAGTTCGATGAATTTTGAGAAGAAAAATCATGCTGATTTTGTAAATCTATCAATTTTATAATTCCATTTCCCATGGTAACAGTGCAACCAAATAAACTGTATAATTTTTTAGCATAAACCGTCCGATTAAATTTTCATTCACAAATAATGTGTCTGAAAAGCGATATCTATAAGCTGCGTACAATAATAATCGAGCTTTCATTTCACATAATTATATAATTAAAAAAAAATAAAATAACAAGCCCAAAATGAAAAAATCATTTTTCTTTTAAATAAATCTAAAATTTCCATACAATCGATTAATAAATATAATATACTAAATAAAAAAGCGAAAAAACAGAATTTTATTTCAATAAAAATACCTGTATTGGCATAGGCTTTTAATAAATTTTTTTTCGTTAATCAAGACTCTATTTATTGCATTTTATTAAAATTTTTTTTGTGTCTAAAATTCTACATCTTATCATGTATCAAATATTACATTGGTAAAATAATTTTTAACACACAACATGTCCAACAAAATTGCTGTCGTCAAACTTGCGCTCAACATTGTTCATCAGAATGCAAAGATGCAGCTTGGAATGAATATCATAATCTTGAATTTTTAATATTCGAACAACTTTTAAAATTCTCACAAATATCACTACACTATTTATTAACTGTTAAAATTATTTCAAAAGCTATCAAATCAGCAGGTGGTTTCATTGAATTGAAAAAAAAGAATACTATTCGTGTTAATTGAATTGTTAAATATTTTTTTAAAATTGTTGTTTAGTAAATTGTTAAAATTTGTATAAAATATGGCTACTCTAAATTTTACAACACAAAATATTAAAAATTATAATAAAATAACAACAGCAAATAAATTTATATTCATTTATTTATTTCTTGCGCAGGTTACGGCAGTATGCTGAGACAATTTCACGATACGCTATATCAGTTAATTTTTTATTTATATCAATTGAGTTTACAAAACCTGAGAAAATAAAAAACCAAATAGAATAATAAAAAATGAATGTTTTAAAAAAAATACCAACTTAATATGGCTTTATATGGTCTCAATGGAAT
Source organism: Aphidius gifuensis (assembly GCF_014905175.1). NCBI lineage: Eukaryota > Metazoa > Arthropoda > Insecta > Hymenoptera > Braconidae > Aphidius > Aphidius gifuensis. The sequence goes on along the minus strand of NC_057792.1, from coordinate 8,143,861 downwards.
TATATATTTTCCCTTTTGTCCAACTCCATAACCTGTCATATTTCGCAGTTTTGTATCTCCTATTATGAGTTTTAAAAGCTTGCCAACCATCTGTGGAAGACTTTCAATACATTGAAAAAATATATTTTCCAATAATTTTATTTCTACACCTCTCAAAACTGAAGAAGCTGCAATAACTTCTCGCAGTGTTTGAGGAAGAACATGTTTTTTTGATAATGGTGCTGGTTTTGATTCAATAAGTGGCTGTGTTTGAGATCGAGTAAGACTTCCATTACGATTGACATCGTAAGACGAAAGAAATTCCCGATCATCTAATGAAAATTACCGAAAAAGAAAGAGAAAATAAATCATTTACGTTCAAAAAAAAATTAACTACGATATCGGTTTACCATGTTGCATAAGCACTCGTCCATCATATGCTTTATTGTTATGGCTCCAAATTATTTTCGTTTTATTTCCAACTACTCGGACTCCATTTGATGGCTCAATGCTAGTTGTTCCATTTTGCCACAATATTATTGACCACATATCTATTTTAGATGATTAATGATATATCAAAAAAAATATTAATAATATTTAATTTTAATAACAAAAATATATGGCCATAAATTATGTAGCCAAGCAACCAAAATCAATAAATTTAAAAAACAAAATATATAAAAATAACAAACTAATTAATAAATTTATAATCGAATGATAGTTGATTAATTTAAATCGTTTATTATAATTGTTTAATTTAATAAATCTTATCTTGCATTTTTTTTATTCTACGTCATTTATGTTTAGTTTAGTGTTTAGTTTAATGCTAAGTTTATAATGTTCACGTATATTGGTGAATTTTGACAGTGCAAATATCGTGACGGTGTGCTGAGTTGGTCAGAAATGCCTTGGGCTGTTGGATAGTAGCTGGTAATTAATAAAAAAAAATTATATATCTTCAAAAATTTTTATGTATTTTTAATAAGCTTTTCTTTGTGTTTTATAATTTTTTATAATTTAGGTCTTGGATGGCTTATTATTCCTCTTGAAATATGTTACTATAGTGATTCATTTTTTTTTTTTCAATTCATGGAATATTTATATACTTAATGCTGCAATTTTAGCACCATTAATTGCATTGTGGATTGTATTTTTACCTGAAACACCAAAATATCTTGCTGAAACTGGAAATTTTATCACAAATGTATAGAGAAAATACTGGAAAAACTCATGAAGATTTTGTGGTAAAAAAAGATATTTTTTACTTACTAAATAATTATTTTTAATATAAATATATTATCGTTGCAGGAAAGAATAAAGAATTTACGTAATCCAGGTTTAGATGATTTGTTAAATAGTCAAGATTCAATACCAGTTAAAAAACCATTTAGTAAAATATTAAAAAATTGTTTAAGACAAACAAAAGAATTATTGAGACCACCATATTTAAAAACAACTGTGTTAATGTGTATATCAGCATATTGTATAACATTATCATATTTTACAATGGTTTTTTGGTTACCAGAAATATTTTAACGTTTTGCAGTATTTGAAAAACAATTTCCAGGTCAATCAGCATCTGTTTGTACAGTATCAACAATTCTTTATTCAAAAAATACAACACCAGTAAGAAAACTAATTATTTTTTATTTTTTTACGTATTATAATATGTGTATATTAATTATTGTATTAATTTTAGATTGTTGAAAATAATTGTACTAATTGTAGAAATACACTTAATCCAACAGTATTTTCTCACAATTTAATTGTTGGTGTGTTCCTGTTGCTCTTTGGTTACTACTGTGTGTTGATAGATTTGGGTACAAATTACACTTTAGTAATAATAATTATTATATAAATAAAATTTATTATTCATTTAAATAACATTATATAATTTAATTAATTTCTATTTGTTTTTTTTTTTCAAATTGGTGCATCATTCTTGGCAAGTATATTGGCTTTTGGTTTATTTTTAGTTGAAAATTCAACGCAAAATTTAATTTTATCATGTCTGTTTGAGGCACCTGCATCAATATCAATTACCATTGTTATGTGTATGCTTGTTAAACTGTATTCTACATATATCAGGTAAATATAATAATTAATTTTTTTGATTGATAAAATGATATTTTTCAATAATCAAAAACTAATGATATGGAAAAGAAAGAGAAATAAATTAACAAATGAAAATACGCCACAATAAAAATATAAATTAGCAAAAAAATAAGTAAATAATTAAATGACAAATTACTTAATCAGATTATAGAATAATAATTGAAGCAAATAATATATAATAATAAATAAAATAAATAAAAATTTGATGGAATATTTAAAATGTAAAATATAAATCAAATTAAATTAAAAAGAATATCAACATCAAGTAGCTAAAATAAAATAACAAATGAATTTATTTTTAAGCTAATTAATTTTTAATTTATCCAAGATGATATGATAAAAGTAAATTTAAACAAAAAAAAAAATCAAATAAATTATTAAATTCATGATTTATTTATTAATCATTATTTTTTTGACATTTTGAATTTATTCCATCAAATCATTATATTTATATTTGACTTGGCTTGGATTAATTTTATAATGATTAATTTTCATTTCAAATATATCAAATGTTTTTTATACACTAATACCTGCTGCATGATAGCTTTTCTTTTTCGAGATAATTATTCACCAGGATAATTAAATTTTTCAATTGTAATACCATATTTCTTTTCAAAGTTGTTGCTTCTGCATTTGCAACATTTATTGGTAGAATTGGAGCTTTCATTGGCATTTTACTCTTGGGTTATCTTATCGATGATTATTGTGTGCCACTTATTGCTCTCGTGGGAACGCATTTAATCAGTAAGTATACATCAATAATTTTATAACGATAAAACTAATAAATTCACTAAATTCACAACTTTTTTCACAACTAGAATTTAAATATGTAGATTTACTTTACGTCATGAGCGTATATTTTTTCTAAAATGTTTAAATATTACGTAATATAATAGTCAAGATAATAACCCTGGAAAACTTAACAATAAATAAATATTTCAACATCATTCTCCTTTCAAAGCAACAAAAATATTTAAATTGCTCATTACCAACGAAATAAATTTTTGTTTTTTCATCATTTTATTGTCAGCGATAATCATTATAAAGTTTTTTATTTTATTTTTGAGATTAATAAAGTTAAAATGGTTCTGTCACCAAAACCAACAAAAAATCAAAATCGCAAGTTATTTATTTATTGAAATTTAAATTAAATATATTTAACTGATTATTTATTTGCATTTTTTAGAAATTAAAGAACAAGTTATTTAACTGGCTGTTGGTTTAACTGGGTTTGGAAAATTTAGTATTAAAATAATATTACTTTGTGGATTTATATTTTTAAATTTGGCATTTAATTTTAGCAGTGTTGGTCTTGTGTAACCATCAACAGCATGTGATTTTAATCTCACGACAATTGACAAGGGTCGCATAACTTCATCACCAATGTTGGGTAAATTTAAAATCTTCATTTTATCAAAATTATCATCCACATGTACCATCAGAAAAAATCAGAAACACTTAAAATAAAAAATGTCAAAAAATAATTTTTATATTTGTCAATTTTTGTTTAATAATTATGTTAATTAAAATTTTTTTTTTTCTAATATCATTTTTATAATTGCACATTTATCCCACAAAAAAAAAATAAATTTTTATTTTTTTAATTTAAAAATTAACAAGTGGACGTCGATTTAAATTTGCCAAAATCTCAGCTCAATTATTAAATTTTCACAACAATTTCTAGGTATGTTATTTGGATTACATTTTTGGGGTTGTTCGGCTGATCTATCTGGACGTAAATCAGCACTTTTATTATCTCTACTAAGCCATGGATTATTTGAAATAATATTATCAATAACCCCAAATTACTGGATATTTATTGTCCTAAAATTTTTCAGTGTTTTGTGGTAATTTAAATAAAATTACCTAACTTAATTTCATAATAAATATAACATTTATTAACCCCTTCAATATGTATTTCAAGTGTAAAAAGACATAGTGCAATAGTATTCACATACCTGGGTGAATTTCTAGCTCCAAAAATACGTGAAAAAATATTATTAACAATGGAAAATGCCTGGTCAATTGGTCTTCTAGCAATGCCACGTAAAAAAAACTGTGTTCCAATGGTTTTATAATTTCATCAACAAAATCAATATTTTTACTGTTATTTATTGCTTTTTCAATTATTTTCATACTTTTATTATAATTACTTACTTGAACTTCAATAATAACCAATGATTCTTTTGATAATAATTAAATTTTGGTTGACCATTTTTTTTCAAATAATAAATTATCATCTAGAGAATTTTTTGGACTTTGTAAATGAATTTGTATGGATCTCATTACTTGTCTTCACAAACATTCTAAGTCTCAAAAGTTTTGGTACTTGATAATATTTATTTTTATTTTTATAATTGTTATTTATTAATACAGTCATTTCATCAAAATACTTTTCTACAATTAATATTCTTTTAATTAATAAATAATAAATGACGAAAAAATTATATTAAAAAATGACTGAATTTAAAAAAGAAAAATTGGATTATTATTTATTATAAGTTCGGATGTTTCGACACATCTGGCCAAGACACTCTCGATACTGAAGTCTTGTTAAAATATTTCCTGGTATTTTTTGATCCACAAATTCTAAAAAAAAAATAAAACATTTCATTAATAAATTTTTTGTAAATTATTTTATAACGTTTGTAAATTTATTTGTATTACTTTTAACAGCTTTTACAACGTCATCTGGAATTGATTTTCGTTCTTCTCCTCGACCTGTTAGTGTCATTTTTTTCATTTCATCAACACTGAATAATTCCTTCATTAATATAACGGCAAGTCTTCTGGGATTTTTAATTTTTCTTCTTTTAATCTGTGCAAGCTCATGCTTATAAATGAAGACTTGCTTCCCTGGAACAAGCTGAACACGGTTTTGACCAGCTTTGTTCCAAGATATATCATCAATATTTTCACGGTCATCAATCATATCATCATCATTGCTATTATTTTCAACAACATCGTCATTATTATTATCATTATTTTCAACATCATCGTCATTATTAATATTATTTTCAACAACAACATCGTCATTATTATTATCATTATTTTCAACATCATCGTCATTATTAATATTATTTTCAACAACAACATCGTCATTATTATTAATATTATTTTCAACAACAACATCGTCATTATTATTATCATTATTTTCAACATCATCGTCATTATTATTATTATTTTCAACAACAACATCGTCATTATTATTAATATTATTTTCAACAACAACATCGTCATTATTATTATCATTATTTTCAACATCATCGTCATTATTATTATTATTTTCAACAACAACATCGTCATTATTATTATTTTTATTTTCAACAACAACATCGTCATTATTATTATTATTATTTTCAACATTATCGTCATTATTATTATTATTATTTCCATTGCCATTAATTTCATTATTATTTGAAATGATTGGTGCCCCCCAATCATCTAATTCAATTGAATTTAAAATATTTTTATTATCTACAAAAAAAAATTTTTAATTTAAAAATAAATATATAAAAAAAATTTTTTTTTTTCAGTACTTACCGCCTATCGCCAAGACGCGACCCGCATACAATTTTCCATCTTCCCCCCATCTTATTTTCGTAATTTTTCCTGCACGTCGAATAGCTGTTGCTGGTTCCACAGACTTTTTAACTCTACCACCTCTCCATTTAATTAACGCGTACATGGTTTTGAAATATACTTTTTCAATCAGTAAAATTATATTTTAATGGTTATTTTATTTTATTTTAACAGAAACGTTTTGGTTTAGATGATATGACGTTTCAACTGTTTTTCAAATAACATGAAACTAGGCAATTAAACAACATTTTATGATGACGTTTATTTATTTATTTTTTTTTTTATAAATAAATATCAAATTAAGGACCCTAGAATTATTAGTAATAAGACCGTTAGTATTTGTCATTAAATATTTTTGACGGTACAAAATTTATTATTAAGTTTAAAAATGTATGGGATTTTTCGTGTCCCAACACTGTCTTTTTCAATGGAAATCTTGTTATTAGAATTTTAATCATGATTTTCAATTATGTATTTACTTAAATGAATTTAAAAATTACTTACCTGATTTATCAATATCCCAAATAACAACATGAGCACCAAGTCCAGCTAATTTAATTGCAATTAATCTACCAATTCCACCAGCTCCACCAGTTTTTAATACAACCTCACCTTGAACACTTTTACATTTATATTTGTTTGACAATTTTTTGATTTCTAAAGCCGAATAAAAATAATGATATACATGTAAAAAAATGTCAAATCAACATTTTTCTTAATTTTTAATATTTTTTTTTCATTATTTATTATCTAATATTTTTCTGAATTTGAAATTTTAATTACAATAGCTTTGTTTTGAAAATTTAAATACCTAGATAAAATAAAATTTATCGTGAGGGTAATTTATTTATTTAATTAGTAATTTCGAACAAGTAAATTCAAACATTTCGAATTAGCTTTCATCAGAGTTATGTACATTATATAATGAATTTTAAAAACTGATTTATAAATTTGTTTTGTAAAAATTAGAATACGAAAATAGTTTAAATAAAAAATATTATTTCTATAATACTTCAACTAATTTATTATACATAATATTAAAAAAATATATATATACATTTAATAAATTAATTTTATTAATTTAATTTGATGAAACAATTTTTCTTTTATCATCAAATAAAAATTTTTTTCCATCTGATTCATCATGTTTTTTTAACATCATCGTTGCTTGAGGACTTTTGACAACATCATGTATAAATGCCCATCATAATTTTGCCGGTAAAATACTGAAAAATAATAATTTTCATGTTCAATAAAAATTTGCATTACCATTTATATATTTATATTTACAATTCGTCTGGAGTAAAATCCATTCTAAATTTTGCATAATACTCGAAAACATACTGACCTTGGTGTAACGTTAGGAAACATTCCTGTGTTGATGACATATGGACATACCAGTGTCATATTGATGCCATGATATCCATGTACCTGATAAGTAATGTATATCCTGCATTATTAATGACAATAGTTACCTAAAATAGTTTGTATAAAAAGAGAAAAAAAATCATAAACGATAAATAAAAACCGGTTAAACTGATAAAAAATAATTAGAACGTTCAATGAATTAATAATTACATTTCCAATTTCAATTTGAACGGTTTTAGCAACTCTGTAAACCTCATTTTTATCTGATATATCACAGACATAGCCACTGCATTTTCCTTTCATTGATCTTATTTCATCAATCACCTCTTGAATACCTGAAAATGTATTTAACGTTTATGGAAATATTGATTGTTCATAGTCATACAATTATTTCCGGCAAGTTTATAAAAAAATTAAGTAATAAAATATAGAGTCATTTCTCAAAATTTCTTTATTGCAATTGTACATAGATTAAAAATAAAAAAGGAAAAACGACAAAGTCAGAGATCAGTTGCAATGTCAAATGGTTAAAACTTTCACAAAATAATGATGCATCTTTTTTTTCATGATGATAATTTATTCAACAAACAAATTTATTAAATTTTTATAAAAATATTTATTTGTCAAAAATGAAAACTGAATAAATAACTAAAACTAGAATAATATTTGATAGTTTTTCAGTCTTTTTTGTATTGTGGTATTTGATAAATAATGAAATTTGTTTAAGGAAAGATTTGGCTTTGAGGATCATTGCAAATAACCAAATCAAAGCCGAATTTAGGTAAATTTTACAAACATGGTCGGCTAACAGTTATTAAAAAAATCACGTAATTATAATTGCATCATTTAATGTCAAGTTCTTTCACTGCTGCAACGACTTTTGTTAATATAGTAATTAATTTTAGTGTTATACTAGTGAACAAGTTTTTAAGAGTCTACTATCATCAGGAAACTGTATAGATTTGTGTTAATTAATATTAGAAAAAAAAAAAACAAAGTTCTTTCGAATAGAATTGTTTTATTATGCATTTTATTAATGTCGCATTTTGTATTATATTAAATGTGGATAATAAATAATAAATAACTATTGATTTGTTTCAATCAAAAAATATGTATTTAATTATTTATTTATAATTCAAAGAAATTTTTGTTTCGTTATAAAAATGGATAAAAAATATTATTATTATTCAAATACAAATAGAAAATTCACATCATCTAAATAAATTTTATATAAAAATTTATTTCTATCCGATTTTTAAATAAATAATATTCAGTATTAATCAAATGTTAAAATTACAAGATAAAAATTTCTTTTTATTTTTCTCAATTTTAACATGTAAAATTCAATTATCCATGAAATTATTAATGATGAAAAATTCAGAATAAAATATATTGTGGCTTACCTGATTCATTGATATCCCAAATAACAACATGAGCACTAAGTGGAGCCAGTTTAATTGCAATTAATAACAATATTAAATTAATAAAGGTTGTAACATCCAAAAGTTATTTTTATATCGCAATAGTATTCTTCACGATACAGTTAAAGCTTTGCGTTTCTTTGCATCTACCACTGTCCATATGAATAGTGAATTTCAATATGTATTGTTTAGTCAAGTCAAAAATGAAGCATGTGTTACGAGAATACTCAGTATATGTTAAAGTATATTATTCAATAAATATGATTATAAGCAAAATAAATATCATCAAATTTAAAGTCGTTTTTATTTATTATAAATTCATGCATTTCGGATTTAATTTGTTCATCAATTTATTTATCAATGTTTGTTTTTTTATTGGAAAACAGTCTTTATTGGAAGGTCTTTAGAGATTTTTCAATAATTATTACGTCTTTGCTGGCATTAGTTTAGATAACACCGTTTTTTCAGGGATCTCTTGCACTCACTGAAATTTGGGGAAAAATTGATCAAGATCTACATGTATTTATTGTTACTAACAATGGCAATGGTAATATGTTATGTTTTTACATTACCATTGTAAGTGTTATTTGAAAATAATTATCCAAAATCATTTTTCTTTATTATTTGTCAAATGATTTATTGTTATTATCTAAATCCAAATAAATTTTTTTTTACTGGTAAACTTTATCGAGAATCACATCGTCAAATAATGTTTCCATTTTGTAAAAGACATACATCAGTTAAATAAATAATTATGTATTTTATAATTTATAAAAAATTTTTTTTTATTCATTCTAATAATTCAAAACTATAAAAAGTGAAAATGTAGATAGATCTTTTTTTTCAATTAAATATAGATAGTGAAAAGGAAATAAAATATTTTAAAATTTAATCTCATTTCTGTAATTTTCATAATATGCAATTACAATTTTGCTATTTTCAATCAAAAATTTATTATTTTTATCCATTAATTTATTAACAATAATTTTATTTACTAGGCAAAACAATCTACGAAAAAATACAACATTATGTATCATAAATGTATGTATTTCTAACTTAAATCTTTCAAGCTGGTTTGCTATTATGACTGTCACAATTAACAGGTATTTACTTTAATCTTACAGATTTTTTTTTCCATTGATAATTATAATGTTTATTTTTTCCCGGTATATTTTAATATGTAAACCAGAAATATTGCTTTTTTAAACAAAAAAAAATGAAGAAAAACATTTCTAAAAAAGCATTATTTAATGGAAAAATTTTGTATAAATAATTTATTTTTATTTAAAAACTAATTATAAAATTTAATTAATAAATTTTTTTTGTTATTTATTATTTATTAATTAAAAATAATTTAAGTAAATGGTGAATACATTTTAAACAAAAATAATTATATATATTAAATCAGCTATGTGTTATTTGATGATCATTTGTTTATTAGTGAAATTAACTAAAGCCAACTTCATGGTTTATTTGTTCATTTGTTTTAAAAATATAAAAATAATTAAAACATATGTTATTCAACAAAATTGTGTTTACATTTAAATTCATTTTGTTTATATTCATATCGTTTTATCGTTTTAAACAACAGGTATGTACATATTCAAAATCAAAAAATTAATAAATAAATAAATATGTATAAATTATAAAAATAAATATAATAAATAAATTATAAAATATTTAATTAATAAATTTTAGCAGTCATGGAGTATGAAAATATTGAATATTTTAATATGTTGATGTGTTTGGGTCGTGCCCTTGGGAATGAAGGTGAAGCAGCAAGATTATACGCTGAAGAATTTCCCAGACTTCGTCATCCAGATAGAAATGTAATAGTAAGGTTGCGTGACCGTTTAGTAAATCGAGGAGCTTTGCAACCAGTCTATGTTGACCGTGGTCGTCCACCAGTAGGTGATGAAGAAGCAATTCTGGAACATTTTGATCGTAATCCTCGTGACAGCACGAGAAGAGCAGCTAATTTTCTGGGCGTCAGTAAGACCAAGGTGTGGACAACGCTAAAACTTGACCAGAGGAAGGCATATCACTTCACGAAGGTTCAACACCTTGAAGATGGTGATCCAAGATCAAGAGTAGCGTTTTCCACATGGTTTATTAACAGACATCAAGAACGCCCTGATGATCACCAACGGTCCATCATGTACACAGATGAGGCAATCTTCAGCGAGAATGCTGTTATCAATGTACATAATGAACATACCTGGGCTGAAGAAAATCCTCATCTGACGTTGGACAGATCATATCAGCACCGCTTTTCTGTTCAAGCCTGGGCTGGAATGATTGATGGTCAATTGGTTGGTCTTAAATTAATTTTTTTTATACATTATTTGTTTATTTTTTTAGCATTAATTTTTAATAGAAAACTATTTAACCAGTTCATCAGGTTACTTCCACTGAGACTCACTGGTTTAAATTATTTGGATTTTTTAAACGAAGAAATGCCAAATATCCTGGATGAAATACCACTGGCTAACAGAATAAATATGATTTTCCAGCAAGATGGGGCACCTGCACATCGAACCAATGCTGTTATTGATTTTTTAAATATTCAATTTGGACAAAACTGGATTGGACGAGGTGGTCCAATTAATTGGCCCCCACGGTCTCCAGATTTAACCCCATGTGATTTTTTCTTATGGGGCTATATGAAAGATCAAATATATAAAACAAGGGTAGTTAATGAAGATGATTTGGTACAAAGAATTCATCAAGTAGCAGCGCAAATTCCACCAGAGATGATTCGACGAGCAACACACAGTGTTTTACGTCGTGCACAAGCTTGCTTACAACAAAATGGTCAACATTTTCAACAACTGCTGTGAATAATTTAATTGTGTTTTTTTTTTTTTTTTTTAGAGTTTATTCAATTTCAATAATTCAATTATTTATTCAATTGTTATATATTTTATTTAATTATTAATTCAATTTTATTTATCAGAAATAATATGCTTATTTTTTGTTTTAGAATTTATGATTATTTATTCAATCATACAAGAATTTTATTGTTATGCTGGTTAAAACAATGTTATAAATTTTTTGTTCATAAAAAAAAAAAAGATTAAATTCACAATAATTATAATTAAACTATAATATACGTGACTTGTATTGTATAAAAACAAAAAATTTCTTTACATAAAATTAAGTACAAAAAAGAAAAAAAAAACTATTAAACTATTAAAAAAATAGTTTTTTTTCTCAGTTATTGTTTTTATAAACATATAAATAATACAGATGTATATAGATTTATTATTATTATTAATATATCTCATATATTATAACAAATGATTATTTAAAACTGTGATTAAATATGTTTACAAAATTTCATTGAATATTAAAACACGACATATTAATATTCTCACATTTTATACAACCCAACATTCACACATTTTCATTTGCCTCAAAAAAATTTCTAAACATCCATTCCTCATTTATCGTATCACATATTTTTTAAATTTTTAATATGTACATAGAATTATATAATTAAATAATTCTAACTCAAATTGATATTATCTTCTCCAGGAAAATTTTTGATATCTATAAAATTAAAACCAAAATCAATAATTAAAAAATTACATCATAATTCACGAACATTTATTCAGGGAATGAAATAATAATTATTTTTTTGATGTACAATATCAACAATATGATAATATTATCATTGTTTGTTTAAAAAAAAAAAAACTGTCAATACAACCGTCGTATAAAATATTTGCTTTAAAAAATAAACAACCAAAATTATTATACACTTTGGGTAGATTAATTATTACACTTGATATTTATATTATTTTTTTTTTTATGTTATTATTAATTATTATACCGATTGCACTAGAAAAAGTAAGTCGTCAGATGAAAAAAAATTTTTGTATGTGGTTTGGGCCCATTTTGGAAGTGATGATAATTGAGCCACATGAAATTGAGGTATATATATTTTTTTTTCTTTATAAATTATAATTTATAAACAATACTTTATTGAAGAGAAATAATTTGAAAAAAAAATTTTCCTCTTAAGATTATACAGACAAGTCCATTGACAAATGGTAAAATGTTTGATAAATTGGTGGGTCCAACAAGTTTACTTTCAGCAGAAGGTTGATAATTTTAAAAAACTTATTAAATGGATATTTTTTCTTTTTTATTAATTTATTTAAAATACAAAAAATTTGAAAAATTATAATAACATATCCAACAAAATATAAATAAGAAGTCCATGAGTATAAACTAATTTTTTTTAATTTAAAAAAAGCAAAACATTTTGATTCAGTAATTATTTGTTTTTTTTATTTACTTGAATAATAGATAATAAAAATATGTCTTGAAAAATTAATTTCTTTATTACAGGTGATAAAACATATCGTAGTGATAAAAAATTATTTATGTCAATAATTAATATTAAACATATTTTTAAATTCATTGATACATTTAACTATTATGCAAAAGTACTTGTTCAAGTACTCGAAAATAAAGATGACAAAGGGGAATTAGACGTGTCAAATAATATATCACATTTTCTAGGAAACATAGTGTTTGAAACAATATTTGGTATACCTCCAGGTAAAAAGCAACACAGCTCTGAAGACGAATTCATCTCTCTTATGAAAAGGTACATGAATTCATTATAAAATATATAAATTGACTGTATGTTTTATAAATTTAAATTTTTAATAATTATTTTTATATTAAAAAAAATAAAAAAAAATAGAATATGGGGTTACTCTATCAAAGAGCAATGAATCCATTATGGCATTTCGATTTTTTATTCAATTTATTAAGCAGACATTCAAAAGAATGATATAACACGAAAACTATAGGATAGATTTATTTACTGGGAATGTAATATATAAATACTTTATTTTGTATTTTATTTATTATATCGTCTTTTTTTGAATTATTTAATTTGAATTATTTAATATTTTCCAGTTGATTGCTGAAAAAACAAAAAATTATCTAAAATGTGAAGATAATTGTAACTGTATCAATAAAAAAATTAAAATCATAATTATTGTCATAAAAAAATAATTATTCTTCGTAAAGTAATGTCTGTTTTTTTTTTTAAAGGATATTTTTGTTGGACGTGTTAAAAATTATTTTACCAATGTAATATTTGATACATGATAAGATGTAGAATTTTAGACACAAAAAAAATTTTAATAAAATGCAATAAATAGAGTCTTGATTAACGAAAAAAAATTTATTAAAAGCCTATGCCAATACAGGTATTTTTATTGAAATAAAATTCTGTTTTTTCGCTTTTTTATTTAGTATATTATATTTATTAATCGATTGTATGGAAATTTTAGATTTATTTAAAAGAAAAATGATTTTTTCATTTTGGGCTCGTTATTTTATTTTTCTTAAATTATATAATTATGTGAAATGAAAGCTCGATTATTATTGTACGCAGCTTATAAATATCGCTTTTCAGTCACATTATTTAAAAATTATACAATTTATTTGGTTACACTGTTACCATAGGAAATGAAATGATAAAATTGATAGATTTACAAAAGTAGCGTGATTTTTCTTCTCACAATCCATCGAACTTTCTTCTCACTTTGAAATAATAAATTGAAATGAATCGGTTTAAGGACAGATGAGACAATAATTATTAATTATTCCGAACAATTTTGTTCATTGATTTATATAGTTATTTAACATAATTTAAATGAATTTTAATATTATTATACGTCTTAAATAAAGTATTAATAGTTGATTAAATTTTCTTAAGCGAATACATAAAAAAGAATTAATAAATCATACAGTATTTTTTTTTGTTCACTCTATTTTAAGTTACAAAAATTTTTTTATTAATTTGTTATTATTTGAGGGTTATTTTCAACATAAATTTACTGGTAATTTTTTTAAACAATTGCAATTGTGTTTTAAACATTTTAAGATACTTAAGAGAATTTTATATACTTTTTTTTGTTAATTAATAACCCAATACTTTTAATTGGAGTTAATTGCTAAACTATTTTTTTTTTTTTGTTCAAACTATTATTTTACATATGTTAAAAGTTTTAAAATTCAATTCTAGATAAATTGTTCTATTTTAAATATCTGTAAGGACTTCTTTACTTGCAGTATATTATCAACAAAAAAATGTGCATTTAATTATTGTTGTTGACATCTACTTGACATTATAAAATGTTCGAAAAAAAAAAAAAAGTATATCGTTACTAAATCTGATGAAGCTATATTCATTTGAAACCGTTACACATAGTAAAATATTTTTTATCATTGTGCAAAAAAATTATGTGTAATCAACATTAAAAATTTGAGAGAAAAAAAAATTTCTTTTTTTTTTTAAATAAAAATATAATTTTGAATAAATCATTAGTGCAGTCAATTTTATACACATGAATATTAATTTTATAAAAAATTGATCTATTTTCCAATAATTCATAAATTATAGTGAGAAAAAAAATTTCCTAATTTCAAATTCATGAATATTTAATATTTTCTAAAATTGCCAAATTCAGCTTTTTCCCTTTTTTTTTTGATTTGCATTGAAAATTGAAATAAGATCAATAACTAATAAATAACCTCCTAAAAAATAATTAATTAATAATTAAAAGCAAAAAATTTCTTTACATAAAATTAACTACAGAAAAAAAAAAACCAAATAGTTTTTTTTCTCGGATATTGTTTTTATAAACACATAAATAATATACAGATATCTAATCAATATATCTCATATAATAACAAATGATTATTTACAACTGTGATCAAATATGTTTACAAAATTTCATTGAATATTAAAACACGAAATATTAATATTCTCATTTCTCATTTATCGTATCACATATTTTTTTAATTTTTAATATGTACATAAGATTATAAAATTAAATAATTCTAACTCAAATTGATATTATCTTGTCCAGGAAAATTTTGGTATCGAATAGAATGATTTCATAAGCATAGCTATTTATATATGCTCAAATAGCACATATCATATTATTTTTTTAAACGTATACATTATTCAAACATTATTTCAGGCTCGTGAATATTTACGAAAGCATATACAAATGCTACGTTAATAATTTTTAATTTACGTAATAAATGTACAATGCAAAAAAATAAAATGTACATAAAATTTAGAGGGCTAAAAACAATGAGGAAAAGATTTATATAATAATTTAAAAAAAAAACAAAAATTACCTTTTAAATTTTGTACACAATGATAATATTCTTAAAAAAAAATTATTCTGCAAACAAAAAACCTACAACCCATTTTTGTTAATAAAAATAATATATAAATTCAAACAATTGGAGAAAATGCATAAAACTGTTGCAAATGGCTTAAAAAGTAAAATAAATTCACCAGAATGTCTCTTGTTGCAACAATATATTGATTATTGTCATTTGTTTTTTTTAATTTAATTGCATCAGATCCACTAACTATTATTAAGTTAGCATGTTTTATTTCTGGTGAAAATTTAATTATATCACGTGGTTTTTCAATTTAATTCATCATTTTAAAATACTCATCTTCAAGATTATAATTTGGATAACTTTCCATTAAATCAGGGAGCCACTCAATTGCATTTACATTTGATATACATCATTCAAGCCTTGAGTTGAGATTTAAAGCCTTCAAGCACAATGATTGACGAATCAATAATTTTGTTTTTAATTTATCTGGATAGCCTGTTGATTTAAATGCACGTTCAATGTCAAGAAGACAATCTTCGTAAAGTCTAGCTTTGAATAATACAGCTGAACGATTTGAATAAGCCAATGACAATTCACTGGATCCAATTG
The DNA here is from genome assembly GCF_014905175.1 of Aphidius gifuensis. Lineage (NCBI taxonomy): Eukaryota > Metazoa > Arthropoda > Insecta > Hymenoptera > Braconidae > Aphidius > Aphidius gifuensis. The sequence continues at coordinate 8,127,617 of NC_057792.1, read as the reverse complement.
GTGCATATGCAATACTTTTGGGGTATGCTTCAATTGATTTGCTCAAATAATCATTATTTTTTACAGTAATGTATAGATTGTTGCCAATAATTGTACGCCAATGAATCAGCAATGGTTTTGTTCAATTTTCAAAAAATTTACCAGGAGTTTCAACTTTTCCATTTATTGGAAATTAAATATTTGTTTTTAAAAATAAATAGTAATATTATTTTTTTAAAAACTTATCTATATTTGCAATTGTAATAATTTCTATTACGTGATTTTCTATAACTTTGGCGACTGTTTGTATGAAACGGTAATTAAAATTGAAAAAAATAAAACTTATAAATATGTAATTTCTGGAATAACTATTTTATAATTCTATCATGTTGTTTTTTTCTATACATTTAACAATAAATTTATCTGGACACACGGGATTACTCAATGTGAAACAATAAATAAATGATAAATTATAAATAAATCTTTTAATGATGTAAATTTATAAAGATATGTTGTTATTTTTTGTGGCATTAACTGTACAGTTGAATTGTTAAAATTCGTGTTACTATTTCTGTTAATTAAATTGTTAAATATTTTGTTAAATTTATTGTTAAATATTTTGTTAAAATTCGTGTTACTTTTTTTGTTAATTAAATTGTTAAATATTTTGTTAAATTTATTGTTAAATATTTTGTTAAAACTGTTGTTAAATATTTTGTTAAAATTCGTGTTACTTTTTTTGTTAAATTTATTGTTAAATATTTTGTTAAAACTGTTGTTAAATATTTTGTTAAAATTCGTGTTACTTTTTTTGTTAATTAAATTGTTAAATATTTTGTTAAAATTCGTGTTACTTTTTTTGTTAATTAAATTGTTAAATATTTTGTTAAATTTATTGTTAAATATTTTGTTGAAATTCGTGTTACTTTTTTTGTTAATTAAATTGTTAAACTTCGAGTTACTATTTAACAACAATTTTAACCAACAATTCAACAATTTATTTAACAATTTATTTAATTTAAAAGTTAAAAAATTGTTAAAGAATTTTAACTTTTTATTAATTTTTTAACTTTTAAATTAAATAAATTGTTAAATAAATTGTTGAATAAATTATTTAACATTTTTTTAAATTTAAATTTATTTAATGGGCCAAATGAACGCTATTAGCTGTTGTGAATGTGTGAGTGCTTGTCGGTGAGGGCTAACTTGGTTGTCATGAATGTGTGAGTACCTGTCAGTGAGTTACGAGTTGCGCAGACGTTCAGCTTTATGTTTATTAATTTATTAATTACAATTAATCTTTTTGGTTTTATTATTATTATTATTATTTATTATTGTTATTATTATTATTATTTTCTTGCTAATATGAATTAATAAATAAACTTACCTTTATATTATTTACAACTGTCAATAATTTTAATCAAGCTACATCTTGCGGATGAATTTGAATTTAAAAATATTATGGCGGGGATTATTGATTGATTTTGTGGCGCGTAATTCAGCACATGTTTTTCGACGGCATAATAACAATGGTTACCGACGCTTGATTCTGATTGGCCAATTTAAAATCCTAATTACAGGGCCAAAAAGGATCGTAGAGCTTAGCTTTAAAAACTGTTTTTCTTTAAATATTGTCAACAATAACGTAATGTTACCCACGTGCGCCATTAACCGTACACCCTGTATATGGAAATGGTGAATACCACGGCCTTGATATTCCCGTCGCCAAAAATAATGATTAATTTTTCCAAGTGGATTACTTTCTGAGTTAAGGAAATCTAACATGGCATGAAATTTTTGATCCATGTAGCGAGAACTTGACACAGGATCTGCAGCAATTACTTGACCCGGTAACATCTTGTCTAAGAATGGAGCATTAATTTCACGAACATATTGAATCAAATCATCACATAAATACTCTGCTGGACTTAGAGTAAGAAACCATGTAGCTGGACCATATTCTCTTATCATACACCTAAGATTATTTCTTGGCTTTTTCCAAAATTGTTCTGTGTTTGGGAGACGCTCAAATATAGAGCTTAACTCACTTTCTAACAGACCCTCACTTAATTTGTTCAAATAATTTTTTACAGTATAACTGTCACGTGGATTTGTAACATTTAACATGTGATAAATTCCTGACTTTAATTTTCGAATACTATCATTTTGTAATAAATAAAATATATATTGCTGGTCTAGTCTGAATCGTGGCTTAGGGGAACAGAGTTTTTGCTCTATAAAATCATGATCGCGAACCTGCTTAGCTCGGTCTTGGCACTGTCCATTTATCCCTCGAGGATATAGGTTTGAAAAGCACTGCAAATCTAAAGTTTTTACTCCTGAATCCAATGAATCGTCTTGAATTTTCAACATTTGATAAATGTCTGTAGCTGTTTGATTTATTCGTTTATCGTACAAAAGATATATTGTATATTGTTCGTAGTTTAATTCTGAATGATCTATTTGAGTAAGCATAGCTCGTTTTTTCAAATTCTCTGTTTCATTTTTATCCTCTGCATTCAGATCTGGCTTAAAATTTTTATTTGCATACTCGGTGATAATTTTTTCACTTTTCTTACCAGAAATAAGTGCACCTAGGCTTTCATTATCAGTTTCGTCATCATTGGAACTATGTTGAGTTTTTATAGCAGTTTTATCATTCTGACCACAATCATAGGCGTTCGCTAAAAGAAGGAGTTCATCATTATCATTTTCTAAGTATTTTGATAAACTATGATTAGAGTGTATTATTTCATTTTGTTCAGATTTTGTTTTGCTGTCATTGATATAAGCACTTTTAGAACACTGAAAAGCACCTTGTTTATCTAGACTATAATCCTGTGAAACATCACTGGCAGTTGATGCTGTTTTTCCACTTTTAGAACTTTTAGAACTTTTAGAATATGTAGAACATGTAGAAGACTGGGAATTTTGTTTAGGTACACGTTGACTAGAACTATGTAAAATATCACTGACTGTTAGTGTAGTTTCTACACTGTCGAGAGATTGAGAATTTTGTTCAGGTACACGTTGACTAGAACTATGTAAAATATTACTGACAGTTAATGTAGTTTCTACACTGTCAAGAGATTGAGAATTTTGCTCAGCTTTGTAAAACATCACTGGCAGTTAATGTAGTTTCTCTACTTTTAGAACTTTGAATGAAAGCATTAGATCCAGCTGGATTTTCGATATTATTTTTTTCAGTACTAGTATTGTTTTCTAATGCTCCTTCATTATTTTCGAAGTTTTCTGAGATATTCGTTTCAACAAAATATTCAACATCCTTTTTTTCTACATGTTGGCTAGAGCTTTGTAAAACATCACTGGCAGTTAATGTAGTTTCTCTACTTTTTGAACTTCGGATGAGAGCATTAGCTTCAGCTGGATTTTCGATATTATTTTTTTCAGTACTAGTATTGTTTTCTAATGCTTCTTCATTATTTTCAAAGTTTTCTGAGACATTCGTTTCAACAAAATATTCAACATCCTTCTTCATTATTTTCAAAGTTTTCTGAGACATTCGTTTCAACAAAATATTCAACATCCTTTTTTTCTAAATATTGAATTAACTCTTCAGCAGAGTCTGGCAATACAATGTCTTTATATAATAGATTGTTTAAACGTTACCATTGTAAAGCTTTGAATACTTTTTCTAAATTGACTAAATTTTGCCAAACAATTTTAGCTTTTGTAGGAATACTTCGTACTAGTATATATAGCTCATGGTTTGTATTGATTGGGTCGAATTTTGAAGCTAGTTTTCCCAAAGTTTCTGAAAGTGGTAGAGGTAAATGAAAACACTGCCCCTTAGATATTTGATATCTTGGAGAATGTGGCATATCTTTTTTTTGTACAGTCCCAGCTCTTTGAACTACTTGAAAAGCTTTTGCTTGTTGAATCAACATTACTTCATAGTTTGATAACTCTCTAATTTCTTCGGGAACATTACCGACCTGTAAATTGTTCAGTATACATGTTGGAGGAATATCTGATTTTCGGAAATATTTTAGACAATCATAACAAATATAATCGCTATCTTTTTCATCAGGATGATTGATGAAGAATTCTTCCATCTGATCCCAGTATGGATTTACAATTGGCAAATAAAAATTATTGATATTCTTTAAGGAACGTCCAAAAAGTAATCGTTGGCAAGATCTACAATGATTTCTAGGTAAATCCATCATTTTTTTTGTGTAAATTTTGAACGCTACACTATTCTCTGCAATTATCGAATCTTCATTCAAGCGATCCATCTCATGACTTGTGCTAAATTCTACATTTTGTTTTTTCATTTCGTTTTCAACTTCTAATAACGATTTTATATTTGACATATCTAAATCATGGCTCAATTTCAGTAATTTTCTATAATATTCATTTAATCTGTATGAACATCGTAACATTGACCTTATTGATGAGAAATGAGGTGATAAAAGATGCAGAGAGAAGCTGATTGATTTACATGGATATTCACTGCTATAACAGCTAAATGAATGACCTAACTTATCTTCTGAATGCGTAATAAAACATTGTTGTAGAAATTTTGGACAACTTGACAACGTCTGAGTTACTAAAATTTGGAGAAAATTTTTATAGAGATTAAAAAGTTTTTGGTCTTTCAATACTGTGCAAATAGAATCACAGCTCCAAAATTTTACACCCTTTTTATTTGTGTCAATTGGTAATATATTGACTGCTTAACCTTGTGGATTTATAACAAAAGTCTCTGAAAACTTTTTTTGCTTTTTGATTTCCATTATCATTTTATTTTGTTCGTTGTCTTCATGCCTTCTTTTTACTGATATAGCATTTACTTGTTTTGGTTTTTCTGATTCATATTAAAACTGTATGATCGATCATAAAAATATGGTTCAGAAGATGAGGTATGCTCTGGGTCTCCACATAAATTCTCAATGTCAGAATCATCAATCATATTTTTTAAACGTGAATCTGCCATTTTTATCATTCTTTGAAGAGTTTTAAATTGGACAGAATAATAATTTCTCCTTGCTTGCATACACCACTTGACCATTTTTTTCAGCTCTGAGCCTGGCTTCTATTTCGTTTGTAAGATTGTCGATAGACTCAACCAGAATTTTATATGTAAGATTTTGAATATATATTTCTATCGAAGATTTAAACGGAACATATGTATTATCGTCTTTTGGTAGCTCACTCTTCAAGATTTGAGGCTGTTTCGATACGTTTTTTTTTTTTACTTTGAATGGTCGCTGTTTGAGCATTGTTGTCTAAGCGTGTTCGTTTTAAATATGCTGTATGTTTTTTTTTTACTATCTTTTCCAGTGGTAGTGGAAGTGGTGGATCGCTATGCTTAGTCATCGGAAAAGGAGTTATTATCTGGGTTTCGAACATATTGAGCAAATGCTTTCTCAAATTGTCATACTCATATTCAATAGTTTCAGGTTTATGACGAAATAATAAAGAAACTCCAAATGCAATAGCCAGCACACCACAATCATCAGCATTTTGTTGTTGATGAACTCTTGGAAACCGCACATTGTTTTGTTCAACTGTATAAAATGGAAATAAACGTTGTAAATACATTTGATAATCATTATGGAGTATATGAATGTTTAATGAATCATAAATATGAATATTTTTACCATCGTAATAACTGCAAACCCAGTGATCAGTCATTAGGCCAGAAGCGCCTCTGATATGGAGGATTTGTATATGTTTTTTAATTTTTGGAATGGCTTGAATTTTATCTAAATTTTGGATATATAAAGTATCTCGCGGTACATAATCAGAACAACCAGATAGCAACTTTCCAAAGAACAGTATGTCGTCTCCCTTTAATCTTTGATTCCCTCCAATTCTGTTTTTAGATTCTTCTGAAATACTTGGAATCTGTATAATCTTTCGTTTACAAATGCGCTTTTGGCCACAATCATATCCTTTAGTATTTAACAAAACGTCACCATTAGTCGGGCATTTTCTTTCAGAAGTTTGGATATTTGGCAGAAAAGTAGGTACTTTGATATTTTTTTTCTCTAAAGTATTCTCGTCATCTCTCAGCTTATTATTAGTTGAACTATGAATATTTGATCGAGGAAAAGATAAGATATCGCGAAGTTCAAACATTGATAATAAATGGGTACGCATCTCTTGAACTCTATATGGCCTATATGTGGTCATTTCGGGGTTTCCGCCTAATGCAAGAGTTACTGCATTTGCAATAGCAAACACTCCACAATCATTACCGTTAGTTTGTTTCTGTACTCTGTGAAATTCTACAGTTTCTTCATCAACTGCATTGCCATATAACATCCGCAAGCTTTTCAAAATTTGATCATCTAATTGTAAATTGTTTAAGGAATCATAAATATGAATCAAATCACCATCATAATAACTACATATCCAATGACCGCCGATCATTTCATATGCTCTCGGATGAGCAATATCTAAAGCTGCTGAATGTAAAATTTGAATATGTTTTCTATTAGTCGGTATTTTTACTACGAGATCAGCATGGTGGAAAGCCCAACAGCGTATAAACTCATAATTGAATTTTTCATGCAATAAATTGGCGAAAAAGTCAATTTCCTCATCTCTCAGCCATGAATCAGAACTTAAAACGATTCTACTATCGAATTCGAATTGATCGAAGTCAGACATTTTTTTTCTAGTTGAAAAAATTATATGTATATAAAAAGAATTACGACTCAAATTTTTTAATGTATATTTAATTTTATATAATTAAGACGTTTTGAAATATTCTCTTGTCAAGGAAATGAATCCTTCTAAAAAGAAAAAAAACTCTTGACAAGGTTAATAAAACTTTCTTGGAACAAGAAGAAAAAATACTCTTGTCAAGGAAATGAATCCTTCTAAAAAAAGAAAAACTCTTGACAAGGTTAATGAAACTTTCTCGGGAGAAGAAGAAAAAATACTCTTGTCAAGGAAATGAATCCCTCTAAAAAGAGAAAAACTCTTGACAAGGTTAATAAAACTTTCTAGGGAGAAGAAGATGAAATACTCTTGTCAAGGAAATGATTTCTTCTACAAAGAGAACAAACTCTTGACAAGGTCAAAAATACTTTCTCGAAAGAAGTAAAAATTCTGAAAATAATATAAAGATAGGAAGTAGGCAATATGGACAAAAAAAGATAGGTTAGATAAACGTCAAACGGGGAATAACATACACAAACGAATAACTATCAACAAAATTAAATTAAAAAGTTTCTAACATAAAATAATATTTTAGCAGATAGATGTGAATCACTTTAATATATTTAATGAACTATTCTATGAACAATATGAATAAAACACATTAAAATTATCACGCGCGTGTCAAAACGTTATCTTAAGTGCGACGAGTCTATGTCAACGGTGACAAGGAAAAAGGGTGTGGTCTGTCTGACAAACGTCAGGGTTAGGATTGGGAAAGTATCATACTACTGTATTATACAGAAAAAACATACATCATGGCTTGTACTTAAAGAAGATCATTTGTAACACCTTATACAAGTCAACGTTTTTTTAATCCATTAAATAAATATTTTGGATCAACTTCCTGGGTGCATTTTTTTAATAAAATTTTTTTTACGCTTTGCAATTTCACCCTATAATACTGACCAAAGTTATATAGGAAAAAGCTGTTTCTTGTAGTGGTAGTACTGGCACATGACATTTTTTTCTTTTGACTCCAATTATTGACAAAATAACCTGGATAAATGTTTAATGTTTATATCATATCAATTCATCATAAACAAAAAATTGACTCAATTTGTAATTGTTTGTTATTGTCACAAAAATAGTACAAGAAGATATTATTATACATGTTAAAAGTCTGGAGAATTACATAGGGAATTTTATCACTTTCGTCGTTAGTTCTGTTTCTAGCTTTTAGTCAGTATTAAGCGGTGTTTCCACGCTATAGAAATTTTATGCAAGTTCTTGCAGCAACATCTTGCACGAAAAAATAGAACATGTTCCATTGGCTGTGATAGTCTTGCAAGGCTTTTTAAGGCCGATTTCCACCAAAATTCTAGTAATTATCTAATTCTAGTAATGATAGATCTTGCAAGCATTTCTATAGCGTGGAGACACCGCTTTACAGGGCAAGATTCCAGAGCAAAAAATTTTTTAGGAATGTACCCATGGGGACGTTCCAAAAATCACTCGGAAACCCGGAAGTTCAAGATTGTGATCATAGAAAATTTTGGATATTTTGTTGTGGTAGACATGATTTTTTGTTCATGTATTTTTATAAGCACAAATCAATGAATTATTATTGTTTAATTATTAATAATAATTATAAAAATATTTTTCACACCTGTAATAAGTAACAAAAGCAAATGGATATGCAATATGGTTGTTTTTGTTGTCTATAATATCTACAGTAACCTCTAGTTACTTTTAAGTTTATTTTATAACTATATTTTTTCGTCTACTGCGCCGCTTCCAGGTTTCCGAGTGATTTTTGGAACCCCATAAAGTTTATGAGAGTTGAAAGTGACCTCTTTTTTCTTTGAAATGAACTAACTTTTTTTATTCAACTCACACTACTGCACAACTGTCGAAACTTTTTTTTTATTACACAACAATAAATGATAAATTAATGCATTGGCGTCTATAAAAAATTATGTTATAATTATATAATTGAATAATGAATTAATTAATTTTACAATTTTACAATCACTGATTTGATTGATTCTAGAGATTCTAGGGTCTCTAGTCTTTTCGCTTATTGTAAACACAGCCATAAGCGGTTCGCAAGCATAAAGCTTTTGTTATATTGTCATATATATATAATTTTGCAGTGCATTGCAGTGGTAAATGGTAATAAAAAAAAAACAAACCATGGCTCAAGAACCAAAAGTAAGTTCGATTATTAATTATTATTAACAATTACCAAATAGTTATCAGTTATAATAAAATAAATAATTAACAGTCGTGAATACATGAACTTTTAGGTTAAAATAATGAATAAAATTTGTTTTTGTAAGATATCTGTAACAAAAAAATAACATAACCTTCAATTTACTTTCGTTTATAATTATAACATATATTTTTATTATAATATTCATTATTTGAACCTAAAAGTTTATTTATTTACAACTGTTAATTATTAATTACACGATTATTATTATAATATTAACAATATTGGTACTATCATTATTATCAGGACCTCCTAAGTGCATTGACAGCTTATGAACGTGCTCGTGAAAGAAAGGAAGCATCCCGGGCACGACGCAGAGCTGATCTTGCTCGACGTCACGAGCAAGCTCAAGCTAGTCTTTATTTGATTGAAGCAGAAGCCCTTCAAGAAGGCTACGAAATGCCAGCTTCAGCTTTTCGTGGTGTTTATTTTCATGATCCACTTGCTGATAATCGTGGTGATCTTGATGGTGCTGTGGAGCTTGATAATGTTGGAGGTGCTGATGCCATCGATTTGAGAGTTGCTCGTCGGGAAGAAATGTTGAGAGGTGTACCAGTCGGTGGTATTGCTGGTGGTGCACATAATATTCATGGTGTTTTTGCTGCTGGTGGTGCTGGGGCTGGACGTGGTAATGGTGGTACTCTTGAAGGTCGTGCTGGAGGTGTCATTCTTGGTCAGATGCCAGTCAACGAGTTTGAAAGTTCCAGGTAAATGAATAAATAATAATAAACTACTAAATTAATAAATAAATAACAATAAACTACTAAATTAATAAATAAACAACAATAAACTACTAAATTAATCAACAATATAATAAAAAAAATAACAATAACAACAATAAACTATTATAATAACAACAACAATAACAACAATATAATAAAAAAATGATAACAACAATAAACTATAAATTTTTATTACACTGTTTTAGGTACTGGCGAAAGCAGTACTTCCAATCAATACTTGGTGGTGGTGGTAATCAAGGACCAGGAAATTACACCGGGAGACGAGGACGAGAACGAGGACGACAAGGTAGACAAGGTGGTCGAAATGGACCCGCCAATGTCTTCTATTTAGGACAATAAATAAACCAAACTATAAAAAAGTCTTAATTAAAAAAAAAAAAAAAGTGATAAAAAAAGGGGTGATACGAAAGTACAAATTCAATTTAAAAAAAAAAATATATTATTAATTATGATGATAAATGAAAAATAATATAATAAATATTATTGTTAAACGAAATATTATACTTAATAATAAGAATTAAAAAAAAAAAACGTACTGATAAAATAACCTAATATTAAAATAATTAAGACTTAATAAAAATAACTTGAATTAAAACATTTAAAAAAAATTTGTTGTCAATTTCTTAATAATTTATTTTTCATGACAATTATTGTTTTTATGTAATTTGTAAATTAGGCTGATTATTCAAAATTCCTTGTGCAAGATTTAATACACATATTGTTTCTAAACAATCAGCTCATTTAAATTGAAATTTATGTTATAATAGCAATACCATTAAATATTATTTGTGCTATATATTAATGCTAATCTATTAGATCTTAATAAATCAATAATTTTATTTTTTTTAATAAGATTCATTTGTACATGACAATACTTAGCTGGTGGTTAGCTGTTTAAAATTTTCATTTTTAAAATAAACAAGTCACATTAAAGTTAATGAAATATAATTATCTATCAACCTTTAATATAACAAAAAACAAATTATTTTAAACAATTTAATTAGTTATTTTCTTGACAAATTAGTTACTTTAAAAATTTCTACATAAATTGAATTATTTTTGCAGTGACAATTTGCTTTCAAACTTTTACAACAACATTGTCAAATATTTAAATTTTTTTTCTCAGTCTATAATCACCTGGAGTTTACAAAACAATACATAAATTTATTTACCAATAAACAATGTCAATATTTACAGTAAATTATTAACAATATAATAAATATCAAAAGATAGAAGTAAAAATATAAAAATGGGATGTAAATAAGTATCAAAAAAATTAAACACATTTAAAAATTTATTTAAATTATCAAAAGGACAAATAAATAAAACTGATAAAATAAATGAACAAGTTAAAGAAATTGATGTATCATTATTAAATACGACAATTGAATTATCAGCACTTATTGATAATTTATCAAGATTTAAAACTCCAAATGAATTGGCATCAATAACATATTATGAAAAAAATAATTCAATTGGTATATTTACATCAAATGAAAATATAATAATTGTTGATGGTAGTACTGGTCCATCATTACGTTCAAGATTTTGTATTGGTAATTTTGGTGATAAATTAAATAAACAACAAGAATTTAGAAAAGCAAGAAGTCTTATTAGAGTTGGTGTTAAATTTTTTTATGATGGTAATGATGTTTTTGTTACAAATAATTCAGCAACTGATTTATTTGTTCATCCACTTGGTTTGAATAAATCGAGAGGCACGGTAGTGCCTCGCGTCAAGTATAAGAAAAAAAAAAAAGTGGGAGAAACGAAATTTAACTACCGTGCCTATATATTATCGACACAAAGCTAACCCCAACCCTCCAATTCCTCGGGAAAGTATTTTAATATATGATTGATCAGATAAATATATCATGTCTTCTGATCATTTTATTAAATCAATATCACACTTTTTTATAAAAAAAAAAACAGATTTTTTAGAAGTATACTTTTCTTTTAAACTTCAAAATCATTTTCAGAAATTGCGCTTTTCTTGAAATTCTTATAAAACCTTACCGCACTCTGACAAACATTATAAAACCAAAATCAGATCAAAGCATTATGGCTGCCAAGTCCAGAGCAATTCACAACCTTATAAAATAAAAATTGAGCAATAATAGTAGAATGGTGTGAAAGAACCTTTATTTATATCATATACAGTATTCAATATCGCATCGTTGGTGCTACAGTATTCAATATCACAGCGATGGTGCGCGCGCCATATGCCGTTGGGATATAGGCGCGAATTCTACTCATCAAGAGTGCTAATGTGTGCTAATATACAACATACACATGCTTACTGATAAACGTAACCTTTTGTTTATACATCCTTTTGTCTTTATCGTGCCCTTGTTTCTTGTGCCTTTTGGAATATATTATTCGATTGATGTGAAAAATATTAGATAATTATATATTTATTTGGTGTAAATTGGATAACAACTGTCAAGGTAATAATATATTATACTATATAGTAAATAATACAATTGTAATATCAAGAGGCACGGTAGTGCCTCGCGTCAAGTATGAGAAAAAAAAAAAAAGTGGGAGAAACGAGATTAACTACCGTGCCTATATATTATCGGCATAGAGCTAACCTTAACCCTTCAATTCCTCGGGAAATTATTTTAAAATATGATTGATCAGATAAATATATTATGTCTTCTGATCATTTTATTAAATATCACACTTTTTTTAAAAAACAAATTTTTAGATGTATACTTTTTTTTTAAACTTCAAAATCAATTTCAGAAATTGCGTTTTTCTTGATATTATCTTAAAAACTCAGGGCACTCTGACAAACATTAAAAACCAAAATTAAATCAAAGCATTATGGCTTCTAAGTCCAGAGCAATTCGACAACCTTATAAAATAAAATTGAGCAATAATAGTAGAATGGTGTGAGAGAACCTTTATTTATATCAGTACAGTACAGTATTCAATATCGCAGCGATGGTGCCTCCGCCGTATGCCGTTGGGATATGGGCGCAAATCCTGCTCATCAGGTGTGCTAATGTACTAATATACAACATACACATGCTTGCTGATGAACGTAACCTTTTGTTTATAGACCTTTTGTCTTTATCGTGCCTTTGTTTCTTGTACCTTTTGGAATATATTATTTGATTGATGTGAAAAATATTTTGTCTTCTGATCATCTTATAAATTAATTAAATCTTTTTAATAAAAATAAAAACAGATTTTTTAGATGTATACCTTTTTTTTAAACTTTAAAATCATTTTTAGACATTGAGTTTTTCTTACCACAGTATCCAATATCGCATCGATGGCGCAAATTAAATAATGATACTTTAAGCTATGTTCCCAAGTCACATGTTATTGTTTATTTTTTTTTCCATTAAGTTTAATGAGTTTTTTTTTTTACATCATGTGTAAACAAAATAATAAAATATTTTTATTTACGAAAGGATTTATTTTCGATTATCTTAATCAGCTGCCAGAAGCATCGGTCTATAGAGCAAGAAAGCTAACATATTTAGATGGTGTGAAAAAACCTTTATATATGTCAGTATAGTATTCAATATCGCATTGATGGCGCGAATCAAATAATGATACTTCAACCTGTGTTCCCAAGTCTCATGTTGTTATTGTTTATTTTTCTTTCCGTCAAGTTTAATGAGTTTTTTTTTTTACAGGATATGTAAATAGAAATATAAAATATTTTTATTTACGAAATTATTTACGAAAGGATTTATTTTTCAATATCAAAATCAGCTGCTAAAAGCATCTGTCTATAGAGCAAAAAAACTAACATATTTAGATGGTGTAAAAAATCCTTTATATATGTCAGTATAGTATTTAATATCGCATCGATGGTGCGTGCGCCATATGTTGTTGGGATATAGGCGCGAATCCCAGGTCTGTAAAGTTAGCACATACATTTATAGCACAATCAAACCAGACTATAAAAAACAAAAAAAAACGCACAAAAATTGCGGATTCCGCACAAAAAACGCATATAATTCGCACGTAACTCCTGATATAGTCCGGTTTGATTGTGCTATAATGTATGTGCTAACTTCACATACCTGCAAATCCTGTCATGCTAATTATGCTAATATATACAACATACACATGTTTCCTGATGAACGTAACCTTTTGTTTATATATCTTTTCGTATTTATTGTGCTTTTGGGAATATATATATATTATTATGTTATTATATAAAAAATATTAATAATTATATATTTATTTGATTTGAATTTGGATATTAATTGTCAAGGTAATTAATATTATAATAATACAATAAATAAATAATATCAATATAGATTGATGCATATAGTAATTAAGTAAATTTTATAAATTTGTATTGTGTGCAATTGTGTGTTATTTTATTCATTGTAAAATATATTATTTATACAGATTTCATGGATTGGAAGGGTAGAGTTAAAACTAAAAAGGCTGCTCCTTTATAATAAATGATACGAAAAGCAGAGTTTTGGTAATTCCAACACCAAAAGACAATACATCTGCAACTGCAACTTTAAAAAATTCAAAACCACTGTATGTCCATCTATGATGGATGTTACAGGTGTTAAAGATCCTGACAATAATAATCAAAGTAAGGGTGCGTACTCACGACAAGCTAAAATTTCCGCTTATAAACATGGCAGCTATAAAAATAACCAAAAAGTAATTGAATTCACTAAATTATCACTGAATTAACTACTATTTACTGAATCGACTGCAAATCCGTGGTGTCTCTCCGTGACTGTTCTAAAATCACGGATTCGCGATAAATTTAGTAAATTTAGTTACTTTTTGGTGATTTTTATAGCCATGTTAACAAGCGGAAATTTTAGCTCAATTCACACCTAAAATTGATGTCAAGTATTGGTTATTTGATTGTAGAAAACCCTTAATCTTCGAAAAAAAACTGTTTTTGAAATATTTCCATGTTAAATAAAGTGTATTTTATATTTTGTTATTTTTGGCTTATTAATATTTTTTTATTATTGTTTTATCAATTATCGATATTTTATATATTTTTCTATTGTTGTCAAGTGTATTTAATTTTAGAGTTGTGTGTTCACACGCAAGTTTTTGCTGCAATGCTTTATGCTTCATGCATGAGTGCCCTCATCGGTAAGTTTTCTCGCTCACTGACGAATCGAGTCTCCGCTCGGTCTCTACGACTTCACAGCTCTATGGTGTTATTCATTTTTCATTAGCAATCTACAATTGTAGCTACGAACAAAAGTAAAAATGTGAATCGTGTTCATATGCAAATGTTTCCTTGTCAAACGAATTTATGATAAATCTTTTAATACCAAATAAAAATAACACATCCACTTTGCAAGAAACTTATCGATCAATCACTTGATAGTGGCACGAAGGGGTTGGTACATGTGTCGATTGTTTTAAATCAACGAAAATTCTAAGAAAGATTTAAGTCCTCAAAATTAATGATATCATTGTTTTAAGTCTACTCTACATCAATAAATTTAAATGGTCAAGTAAAAATGATAATTGCTTAATCAAAGGAATACCTACTTCTAAAATTCACATTTGTGGTTCTACCAAAAAGACTAGAAAGGAAAAGAGTCAACTCTGTACATTGGAAATGGGACAAAATATGTCTTGTACCTCGAGCTTCTTAAATTTGCCAATTTGGCGCTGATTGGGTTCTACGTATAAAGTTAGTTATTTTGTCAGTTATTTCCGCAAAAATACTAGCTGGATAAAAATTGATAATTTGTTCGTTGCCAGCAAAAACTGGTGAACTAATGCAAAAAATGCTTACATAATTTTTTTTTTAGAACGAACAAAAATTAATACGGATGGTACCAAGTAATTTTATATACTTCTTAATATTATAGTTTTTTCTATCGAATGATTGAAGGACTTTACAAAAAGATGTGATATCTAAACAAAAAAAGAAACACAGTTTTTTTTACAAAAAGGAGCGTCAAGTATTCGAAATCCCCACTAATTATGTGATTATAGTAATTTTATTTTATATTGATATTTATTAATTTTTTACATACAAAAAGATATAATACCAAAATAAGTCAAGAAGGAAATATTCAACGCATATAATTAAGTCTTAATCTTTGACAAAATTTTATACTTGACCCCGCCCGGTTCTTCCCAAATAAAATTTAAAGACTTTCACACTAATGCAGATCTACTGAAATTTAAATTGTGTTAAACTTAAGAATTAATGCACTTTAAACTAGGAATTCTCAAACTGCTGGATCGTATATTTTGCGCTTGCCCATAGACGTTATCCAGTGATTTTTTCTGATTTCACACAAAAATGACGGTTTTTTCCATTAAAATGGTTTACATGAACTGTAATCACGTTTTTTCTATTAATTTGAAATAAACTACTCGAAATTATGGTAAAAGTAATATTCCGTAAAACATTCTACAGAAAAAATTGTGATCCATTATTTTAACAGCAAAACCCTGGTGAAAATATTTCTCCGCGATTTCTCCTGAATTTCTCCGCGATTACTCCGAATTTCTCCTCATTTACTCCGAATTTGTCCGTGATTACTCCGAATTTCTCCCGAATTGACCCATGCGGAGAAATGAGTGGAGAAAGGTATCAAAATTTTTTTCCGAATTTTCTCCGAATCGACTTGGGTAGAGAAACGTTCGGAAATATTTTTCCACGATGAGAATACGCGGAGAAACATGTGAAAAAGAAAATTTACCGCGGAGAAATTTTTTACGAATTTTCTCCGAATCGATTTGGGCGGAGAAACGTTCGGAAATATTTTTCCGCGATAAAAGTACGCGGAGAAACGTGTGGAAAAAAAAAAATTATCACAGAGAAATTCTTCCGAAATCAACGACGAGGAGAAATTTTTCCACTTATTTTCCCACATTCATCAATTTGATGAAACGATCACGGGAGTTTTGTAGACCAAGTACCTCAGGTATATCAACTTTTTTGAAAAAAAGTGTCTTCGAATTTTCATTTTTTTCAAAAAAAATAAACATCATTATGCTTTGCGTTATGTAACAATTAATAATTAGTCATTTTTTTTTTTCAATAATTGAAAATTAAAAAAGTTAGAAAAAAATTGAACAAATGGTGGAGAAAGTTGGAGAAAGGGTGGAGAGATTCGTCCGCCATTTCTCCAACTGTGTGAAAAAAAAATTTTACTGCTGAGAAATTTTTTCTAAAATCAACGAAGAAGAGAAATTTTTCTTTCGTTTCTCCGAATCAACTTGGGTAAGAGAACATTCGGAAATATTTCTACGCGAAAAAAAATACACGCGGAGAAACATGTGAAAAAAATAATTTTACCGCGGGGAAATTCTTCCGAAATCAACGACGAGGAGAAAATTTTTCCACTCATTTCTCCGCATGGGTCAATTTGGGAGAAATTCGGAGTAACCGCGGAGAAATTCGGAGAAATATTTTCACCAGGGAAATATCAAAAGAATAGCAGTAGCTAAGAAAAACATGTTTCTAAGAAATTAATGTTGCAACAAACATAATTATTTTGGCTACATTAATTCCTTAGCTCCATTTTTTCCTAGGTCCTGCTTGTCCTTGAGATTTTCATATATTAAATAAATAAAATACATGTAATTGTATTTTTAAAAAATACAAATGTCAAAAGACAAGCAGTAGCTAAGGAAAAGATGTAGCTAAGGAATTACTTAAGCCAAGAAAAGTATGTTTGTAGCATTATTAATCCCTTGGCCACAGCTTTTCTGTAGCTACCGCTTTTCTTCAGACATTTTTGTTTTTGGAATAATCAATCACAGGTATTTTATTTATTAAATAAATAAAAATCTCAAGGACAAGCAGAAGCTGAGGAAAGAAAGGACTTACTTGTTCTCGGATTTTTCATTTATACAATAAATAAAAAACATTTAATTCATTATTTCAAAAACAAAAATGTCCAAAGAAAAGCGGTAGCTACGGAAAAACTGTGGCCAAGGAATTAATAATGGTACAAACATACTTTTCTTGGCTTAAGTAATTCCTTAGCTACATCTTTTCCTTAGCTACTGCTTGTCTTTTGATATTTGTATTTTTCAAAAATAAAATCACATGTATTTTATTTATTTAATATATGAAAATCTCAAGGACAAGCAGGGTAAAAAATAGGGAAAAAATGGAGCTAAGGAATTAATGTAGCCAAAATAATTATGTTTGTTGCAACATTAATTTCTTAGACACGTTTTTCTTAGCTACTGCTATTCTTTTGATATTTTTGTTGTTAAAATAATGAATCACATGTATTTTATTTATTAAATAAATAAAAATACCAAGGACAAGCAGTAGCTAAGGAAAAGATGGAGCTAAAGAATTATTGTAGCCAAAAAATTGTGTTTTCAGCAACATCGATTTCTTAGCAACATCTTTTTCTTAGCTACTGCTATTCCTTGCCCATTTATATTTCTTAAAATTGAAATTACATGTATTTTATTCATTCAATAATACGGAAAAATTTTTTCTGTAGAATGTTTTACGGAATATTACTTTTACCATAATTAGGAGTAGTTTATTTTAAATTAATAGAAAAAACGTGATTACTGTTCGTATAAACCATTTTAATGGAAAAAAACCGTCATTTTGTGTGAAATCAGAAAAAATCACTGGATAACGTCTATGGGCAAGCGCAAAATATACGATCCAGCAGTTTGAGAATTTCTAGTTTAAAGTGCATTTATTCTTAAATTCAACACTGCAAATTTCATATTTTTCCGATTTTTTTTACGACCTCCAGAAAAAAAAAATTGAAAATCCCAAGAATGCAACGTTATTTCAAATGCAAAAATCAATATTCCAGCGGCACGGGTTAGAGTTGAGATAAGGCTTCAAAATTTTGCCTATTATTTTTTTTCACGGAATAAAGAAAAAAAAACCCCTAGGAGCAGAATTTTTCGAAAAAAAAAAAAATAACGGCCACCCTAATGTATATATATATTTTTTTAAACACGCCGGCAAGGTAACAAGATTGTACGCTGCCAGTCCTAAGCCTAGATAAAATGTGAAGGGTATATATATAATAATGGATAATTGGAAAATACCATTAACTCTGTTGTCGAGACGTGTGTAGGCTTCAAATTTTATTTGGGAAGAACCGGGCGGGGTCAAGTATAAAATTTTGTCAAAGATTAAGACTTAATTATATGCGTTAAATATTTCCTTCTTGACTTATTTTGGTATTATATCCTTTTGTATGTAAAAATTAATAAATATCAATATAAAATAAAATTACTATAATCACATAATTAGTGGGGATTTCGAATACTTGACGCTCCTTTTTGTAAAAAAAACTGTGTTTCTTTTTTTGTTTAGATACAATAATAGAACAGATAATACTGTTTATCGTGTAATATCAAAAAAAATATTTTTAATATTTAACAAATCAATATTTCAACGGCATTTGTTGGATCATCTACAAGAGAGTGATGAAGCTGCTGGTGAATGATATAATTCATGTATCATAAGGTAATTGAATTTATTTTTATAAAATAATTAATTATTCTATTTAATTAATTATTATTTAATTTTTTTAGAATGTCATTTACAAATGGCTGGGGTTTTAATAGATCTATCAATGATATAACAGCAATACCATGTTGGCTTGAAATTAAATTACATATCCCAATTGAAGTACTAGAATCAGTACCGGGACCATCAATAAAACCACCAGCTAACCACCAATACATACATGATAATTTTCCCAATATTATTATTATTGTGCTATCCATATTTTTAAATAATATATTTATATATCATATAAATTTGTTATTAAATCAAATGTTGTACATATTTGGTTTTGGTGATCTTCATATACATCACTTAAATCAATACCATGTAAATTACTATATTATATTTATTATTTATAACTGGCTCACTTATTGCAACTATATTTTTACAGTTAAATATTGCAATTATTGTATTTTTACAAAAAACTTTACCTTGAGATTCTTTAGCCAACATTGTGTAGATGAATCTTTGAGTTTCTCTTGTTACATACATTCTAGGATTTAATTTAGAATATTTAACCATATCAATTCAAATACCTGATGATTAAAAATTAAAATTCATATGATTGTTAAATTAATATTTATATTTTTAATATTTACCATTATTTTTTATTATCCATTGACGCCCAATTTTGTGATCAATAACACCAACAAGTGATGATGTGTATGCTATTTTCATTGATACTGATAAATCATCATTTTGGAATAAGTTAAATATATAGCAAGCAATTATTATATTTTTACAGTTTTTAATCAGTAAATAAATCAGTTTTTATTATATAGTATATATAATATATAGATTTTTTTTTTGACGTTTGACGTGAGAGTTCAACGACGTATTTTGGAGGTTATGAAAAAAAATAAAAAATAAAATTCTGCAGTGCAACCAATATGGCAACACCCTTGTAAAGTTTTATACCATACCAACTGAACGAACGAAATGTAGTCGATTTGATAAAAATGAAAAGACGGTAAATATCAATTATGCTTTAAATATATATTATCGAAACGGAAAAATATGATTTTTTTTTAAAAAAAAAGCTTGACATCGATTTATGAGATCATTACCAAACCTCAGCATCCTCACTTGAGTCTATCATATTTTAATTAAATTTCTAATGGATTCGCGACGGAAGGAGACAAAATATTTGATGTATAATAAGGCACGGTAGTAGTAGTTGATCTCATCTCACACATATATTCTCATCGACACACATACTTTCTTTCTCATACTTGACTCGAGGCACTACCGTGCCTCTTGATAAGAATACTATTTTGTTAATTTCAATTACTTTTCAGTTTTAACTGTACTTTTCCATCGATTTTCATATGAATCCATATAAGAGTAATCAGAATTTATTTTCCAACATATAAGTATATAAGAATCGATGAAAAAGTATGGTTAAAACTGAAAAGTAATTGAAATTAATAAAGTAGTATTCTTATGTACATTCTTATTAAAGATTCTTAAAAAATTTGTGGCATCGTGGTAAAGCACCCGCTTGTCATCAAGATGGTCTGAGTTCAATTCTTCGTTGAAAAGTTTTTTTTTCTAATTATTCTCTGAAAATTTAAATAATTCTTTTTCAAAAATTCGACAAAAAAAAGGGAGGGAGGGGGAGATTAAAATACTCGAAATAAACTGATAAATTTTTACAAAAAATTTATAAAATATTTACAAACTTTTTATATATTATATATATAATATTTATAAAAACAAATTGAAATTTTTATAAAAATTTTATAAATATTTTACATAATTTTTTTAATTTTTTTGCCCATATTTTACAAAGTGATTTTATAAAATGACTTTTATATAATTTTTGCAAGATTTTTATAAAATATTTCCGTGGGGGCAGTATTTGAAAGACGCATTTTTGAAGCCATACATGAAATCACTGTGACTATTTTATCAAGAGTTATCAATTCCCTATCGTTCCGCTAACAACGGGTACCTTGATAACTCTCGATAGAACTGTCGTAACGTTTTCGCGTATAGATCGAAAAATGTGTCTTTTGAATCATAGATGTCGAGAAAAAAAAAAATTGTTTTTTTCGATTTTCAGTTTTTTTTTTTTATTGAAGTGAAACGTCTTTACGGAGGGTAGCAACAAAATTCGAGGCCTCACTAGCGTTACACGCTCTCGTATACTCTCCGTCACACGCTTTCGTATACGCTTGGTCACACGCTTTCGTATACTCTCTCGTATACTCTCTGGTGTACGCTCGGTCACAAGCGGATAAACTGGGAGCGTCAGCTGCTATGTGTGTATGCGTGTGCGACTTTTTTTTTTTATTTAATTATTATTAAACAGTTAAACTGAACATACGCCCTTTTTTTTTTTTCTTTAAGCCTTAAAATAAGATGCAAAGCTCGAAAATTTATAAATTTGCACTTACGCCCTTTTTCTTTTAGAAAAAAAAAATCCCCGAAAATCGCACTTACGCCCTTTTTCCAATAATGTGACGATATGAATAATAAAATTTATAATAATAATATTCGAAATATGAATACTAATAATTATTATTAACTAATAATATTTATATTTGAATATTATTGTCAGTATTAATATTATTATTATTATTATTTTTATTATTTAGGGTGACATGCAACGACTCCGAAAGAAGTTTCACTTCCCCCGCGCGTACTCGCAACACGCTTAATTTTTATGGATGATTTAATGCGTGAAAATTTTAAATTTGACCCCACCTGTCAATTGGTAACCTGGTTCAATATATATTATATATAAATATGAAATTCAAATTGGAAAAAAAAGGTGGGGTCGAGTTTAAAATTTTGTCAACAGTTGAGACTTAATTATATGCATTAGAAATATATTTAATTCTTGACTTTTTTTGGTACCACATCTTTTTGTATTAAAAAAATAAAATAGCTAAACGATTTTGAATACTGGACGCTCCTTTTTGTAAAAAAAAAGTAGGTTTTTTTTTTCGTCATGATATCACATCTTTTTGTAAAGTTTTAATAATAATATATTTTTTTTCATACGTTGACGAATTAATTTATCATTTATTCTCATGGTGTTTTATAAGGAGGGTAATCTGTGACGTCACATTGTGTATTAGCTATTAGCATAGGCAGCTGTTCACTGACAGCAACCATCTTTCATTGTCATCATCAAAATTAACATGTCATATCTCAATTATACCATCGAGAAATTCGTTGATCATGATGTCTTAGGAATCATTGTTTTAAATATTATTCACTTTATCTGACATTTCATTATTAATAATATTTGTTACTTAAACTTACTAAATAGTTGTGCATCACAAAAAGATGAACAGATCACAAATAGTATTTAAAAATATGATAGCTTTTTTGCTCTATAGACAGATGCTTCTACTCTAATTTCTACTTGGGATCCAAGTTTTTTTATTTTTTGAGGAACTTTGTTTTTTTTTTGTGAAATTTAATTTTTTTTTCTAATTCCATTATTTTGAACTTGGCAAAACTAGACCAAACTAGTCGAAAAATAAATATGACAAGGATGGTCATGAAAGTCAGAATGGACGATAAAGAGCTTACGAAAATTTTGTATTTTTCTAAAAATGATGCTGAAAAATGGAGCGAATATCGTGAGCTGTCCAGGTAGTTTTCATTTTTTAATAATAATAATAATTATAATGATAGGCTCCTCACAAAATTAACATATTGAAATATAGATGGTAATACACCGAATAGTTTTTCAGAAATGAACAACGAGATACCACCTAAATTTAGTAGCATTAGAAATTCTCAGATACCTTCAGAAAAACTGAAACTGAATTCGTTTCGATAGCAATAACTGAAACTATTTGTTAGACATTTAGAGAAAAACCGTTTTCTTTATTTACGAGTTCTACTCAAACTTTCTTGGTGTCCACGAAACCGATATTTTTCCGTTTTTTCCGATATATCTCCAATTTCCTCTGCATTGCTTGGATTTTCTCCGTATTATTTTCTACGAATTTCTTCGGTTTACTTCGATTTTCTCCGCATATTGTTGAATAAAAATAACGAAAAAAAATCGGAGTAAAAAAAAATCATTTCTTCCGATTATCTCCGACTTGTTCCGATTTTTGTCCGCATTTTCTCTGATTTCCGGAGAAAATTGGAGAAATTATTTTCACCAGGGTAATCTTTTTAACCATCTCAATTTACTTACAAGTTGAATTCTACTTTATTGACGTAGTATTCAAAAGTCGTCAAAACTACCAAACCATAAACTTTTCCCATCAGTACTTTTAGGAACATAAAGCCCTAACTGAAATTCATGCAATCGTTGACGATGACTCAAAAAATGGCATCATTGTATGTATAAATTTTTTATTGCAAGTTTAAACGATAATAATTGGAGAAGCTGAGTGAACAGATATAAAAATGTAATAAAGGGATCAAGGTCATCAATGTAGGATATAGAAATAGTGTTCTATCTTGATTAAATTTATGTTCAGAACTTTGCTTTTGAATTCTGCTTACATGACACGCAAGTGCTATCGTATTTGATTTGTCTCAAATTTACGTTATCATTGCACGGATCTTACCCAAATAAAGTCCTTGTAACCATCTTTCTATAAGTTTTAAAAAAAATGTATCGGAGAATTTAAGGACTTTAAGTTAACATAATATAAAGAAAGTATGATCATACGGTAATTATAACTTTTTCTTAAGTACTATTGGCACCATGACAACAGTATTCAACTTATGTTAATGTGGTCATTAGAATTCCGGGAAAAAAGTCCTTGAAACCTCCATTTTATAAGTTTCGAAAGAAATCTATCGAAGGATTTGAGGACATCAAATTAAAACGATAACAACGAAGTTCTATCATAGAGCTTTGATACATTTTATCAATTAGTATTCAATATGAGTATTAATCGATAGATATAAGTACTATTTCCACCATCTAAACAGTCATTGGGTTATATTGAGGAGATAACTGAAATTTAAAAAGAAAAGTCCTCGAAACCTCTATTACATAGAGAAATTTTTCATGCATCGGTTGTTTTGGGGACTTATGTCAAATCTTAAATTTTATGTATTAAAAATGTAAAAATTACTGCTTCTATTTTTTGTACCTTCTAAATTCATGCCAACACAATACTAAAATACAAAGGATTCGAATAAAAAAAGTAAGTAAAGGGTTGAAACAGTGTGATAACGATAGTCCTCGGAAGAACCAACCAAGGAAATTTTTTTTTCATTTTGGTGTATACAATAAAATCATCTTCAAATTATAAATAAAAAGTAAGGTGAGAGAAAACCACGCCTTACATTACTGTCCAGTTATGCAAATAAATCAGTATCACATTCATCCTGAATCTCACATGGGTTGATTCATTATGGAGGGTTTTCTCTATTTGCGGCTCTTTTTCCTCAATATTTGTGAAGCTTATTGAATCATCATTACAAGCAAATGATGTTGTAGAAGTTGATATGCTTGGAAAAGTCTGATTGTTGAATTCCATGCTAACTTGATCTCTGTGCTGTTTTATCATTCTGTTGTCCAACTTTTCTGAAGTTGTTTTTACATTTGTTCGTTCTATGAACTTTAAGTTTTTTTTTTTTCTAAAATCATATTAACTTCCGGATCTAAACCATATTTATTCAAAGATACTATTTTTGACACTAAATTTTCTCTCCTGGTTGTATGTGAAAAAATATTCGCAAAACTAGTATTATTTATTTCAAAGAAAATGAATTCATATTCAAGAAAAAAAAATAAATAAAGAGAAATGAAATTTTGATATTTAAGATGAAGAGTAGAATAAAAATAACTTACTTACTGCTTGTTTTTACAACTCGTCCGTGTACTTGTTTGTCATTTAAATTTTGTTAAAAAAAATTCGTTAACACATGTGTCTTCAACATAAACAATAGGAAAGACAATAAAAAATTATAGAATCGAGATTTCTGGAAATTATTACTTTGTTTGAACAATTAAAAAATACTTTGACACAATTTACAAGTACTTAAAATTATTTGACATCTGATGCGTAGTTCTATGTTCTAACACTCTTACTTTCTTGAAAGATGCACTTAAGTTTAGACCAAGTATCACTCCCCTACTTGAGTTTTTGTGCAGAGCTTCCTCTTAATCTTTTGACGAGAGGTAGACATTTTTATGATTTCTCAATGCCTCCGCTGTCATAATATTTCAAGTGTTACAATGTTAACCTATACATTTATTGTTGCACTAGTAAACAAGTTATTGTTTATTTTAATTATGAATAATTAATAATAATATCAATAAAAAAAGATATCACGGAGAAAAATAATTGGTGGATTTTACCTTTTTTGTGTACGATTAGGGGACGCCAAGCAAAAAAATGCAACTCTTACCCGAAAAAAAGGTAAAACTAAAAAAACTATTTTTTTCGGTAAATTTTACAAATTATGAGGTCAATTTTTAATTTTTTAAGAGCAAATCTTACTCTTTTATTTTGTAAAAAATATATGACAAATTAATCAGGCGAAATTTACCTCTAGACATGCGAATTCCACCTGATAAAATAATGAATTTTGTTTTACATTTTTGAAAGGTAACTTAGGCATTTTATAACGGTAAATTTCGCCTGATTAGATAGTAATATATTTTTAACAAAATGAAAAAGTAAGACTAACTATAAAAAATTTAGAATTTACCAAAAAAATTGTAAATTTAACCTAATGAAATTGTATTT
Organism: Aphidius gifuensis; assembly: GCF_014905175.1. NCBI lineage: Eukaryota > Metazoa > Arthropoda > Insecta > Hymenoptera > Braconidae > Aphidius > Aphidius gifuensis. The sequence goes on along the minus strand of NC_057792.1, from coordinate 8,101,820 downwards.
GAACGTTTACATTTATTTCGGGTAAAAGTTGCCACTCAAATTGGTAACGAAAATAAAAATGAATTGCGTGTATTTTATTTGTTAAAAAATTAGAAATCTAGGAACCTTGAAGTTTACTTGAGACGGTTATTGATTTAACAAACGGAATACATGTAATTTATTTAATAAATAAAAATCCCGAGGATAAGCTAAAGCTAAGAAAAAGATGTAGCTAAGGAATTGACGAATTGAGGTTGCCAAAGAATAATATTTCAAGCAAATATATTTCCTTAAAACAGAATTCTTTGACAACCTCAATTCCTTAGCCACATCTTTTCCTTAGCTACTGCTTTTCCTTGGGATTTTTATTAATTGAATAGATAAAATACATGTTATTTTATTTTTGAAAAATAAGAATGTCCAAGGAGAAGCAGTAGCTAAGGAAAAGATGTGACTAAGGAAAAGATGTAGCTAAGGAATTAAGGCTGCCAAAGGATTATAATTTAAGGAATGATGTTGCTTAAAATATAATTCTTTGGCAACCTCAATTCCCTAGCTACATCTTTTCACCAACTTCTTCCTGGACATTTTTATTTATTTTATAGATAAAATACATGTAAATTTATTTTTAAAAATACAAATGTACAAGAAAAGCAGTAGCTAAGGAAAAGATGTAGCTAAAGAATTAGGGTTGCCAAGGGTATGTTTCAAGGAAATAATTCCCGAGTCACATTAATTCCTTAGCTACATCTTTCATTAACTACTTTCACTACACATACAAAAATAAATTTACATGTATTTTATTTATAAAATGAATAAAAAATATCCAAGGAAAAGCAGTAGCTAAGGAAAAGATGGAGCTAAGGAATTAATGTGACTAAGGAATTATTTCCTTGAGACATAATTTTTTGGCAACATTAATTCCTTAGCTACATCTTTTCCTTAGCTACTGCTTTTCCTTGGACATTTGTATATTTTTAAAAAATAAATTTACATGTATTTTATTTATAAAATAAATAAAAAATGTCCAAGGAAAAGCAGTAGCTAAGGAAAAGATGTAGCTAAGGAATTAATGTGACTTGGAAATTATTTCCTTGAAACACAATTCCTTAGCCACATTAATTTCTTAGCTACATCTTTTCCTTAGCTACTGCTTTTCCTTGGACATTGTTTATGTATTTTATAGATAAAATACATGTAAATTTATTTTTTACAAATACAAATGTCCAAGGAAAAGCAGTAGCTAAGGAAAAGATGTAGCTAAGGAATTAATGTGACTAAGGAATTATTTCCTTGAGACATAATTTTTTGGCAACATTAATTCCTTAGTCACATTAATTCCTTAGCTACATCTTTTCCTTAGCTACTGCTTTTCCTTGGACATTTGTATATTTTTAAAAAATAAATTTACATGTATTTTATTTATAAAATAAATAAAAAATGTCCAAGGAAAAGCAGAAAATGTCATGCCGGGACCACTCACAAACCGGTGGTAATAATTAGCGGTCTTACCCAATCAATCGCACAGGCTTATAGACCACTAATCATTATTGGGAGCGCAAGATCTGCCAAATCTCGATACAATATATATGAAAAAATAAAAAAGACACAAAGATGGCCGACTGATCAAATAAATAATGGAGTTGCCATTTAATTCTGACAACCTCAATTCCTTAGCCACATCTTTTCCTTAGCTACTGCTTTTCCTTGGGATTTTTATTAATTGAATAGATAAAATACATGTTATTTTATTTTTGAAAAATAAGAATGTCCAAGGAGAAGCAGTAACTTCAAAGATGACAAAGGAAAAGATAACAACTAAGGAATTAAGGCTGCCAAAGGATTATAATTTAAGGAATGATGTTGCTTAAAATATAATTCTTTGGCAACCTCAATTCCCTAGCTACATCTTTTCCTTAGCTACTGCTCTTCCTTGGACATTTTTTATTTATTTTATAGATAAAATACATGTAAATTTATTTTTTAAAAAATACAAATGTACAAGAAAAGCAGTAGCTAAGGAAAAATGTTAACTAAGAATTAAGTTACTTAAGGTATTATTTCAAGAAATAATTCCCGAGTCACAATTCCTTAGCTACATCGCCATAGCTACACTTTTCACTGCACATTTTATTTTAAAAATAAATTTACATGTATTTTCTTTATAAAATAAATAAAAATATCAAGGAAAAGCAGTAGCTAAAAGAAAAGAAGATGGAGCTAAGAGATTATTTAAGGAATTTTTCCTTGAGACATAGTTCAGCAACATTAATTCACTGCTACATCTTTTTCTAACTACTGCTTTTCCTTGCACATTTTTATTTTTAAAAAATAAATTTACATGTATTTTATTTATAAAATAAATAAAAAATGTCCAAGGAAAAGCAGTAGCTAAGGAAAAGATGTAGCTAAGGAATTAATGTGACTTGGAAATTATTTCCTTGAAACACAATTCCTTAGCCACATTAATTTCTTAGCTACATCTTTTCCTTAGCTACTGCTTTTCCTTGAACATTGTTTATGTATTTTATAGATAAAATACATGTAAATTTATTTTTTACAAATACAAATGTCCAAGGAAAAGCAGTAGCTAAGGAAAAGATGTAGCTAAGGAATTAATGTGACTAAGGAATTATTTCCTTGAGACATAATTTTTTGGCAACATTAATTCCTTAGTCACATTAATTCCTTAGCTACATCTTTTCCTTAGCTACTGCTTTTCCTTGGACATTTGTATTTTTTAAAAATAAATTTACATGTATTTTATTTATAAAATAAATAAAAAATGTCCAAGGAAAAGCAGTAGCTAAGGAAAAGATGTAGCTAAGGAATTAATGTGACTCGGGAATTATTTCCTTGAAACATAATTCCTTAGCCACATTAATTCCTTAGCTACATCTTTTCCTTAGCTACTGCTTTTCCTTGGACATTTTTTATAAATTTATTTTTTAAAAATACAAATGTACAAGAAAAAGCAGTAGCTAAGGAGAAGATGTAGCTAAGGAATTGAGGTTGCCAAAGAATTATGTTTTAAGGAAATAATTCCCGAGTCACATCAATTCCTTAGCTACATCTTTTCCTTAGCTACTGCTTTTCCTTGGACATTTTTTATTTATTTTATAAATAAAATACATGTAAATTTATTTTTTAAAAATATACAAATGTCCAAGGAAAAGCAGTAGCAAAAGATGTAATAAGATAATGTGTAAGGAATATGTTGCCAAAATTATGTCTCAAGGAAATAATTCTAGTCACATTAATTCCTTAGCTACATCTTTTCATAGCTACTGCCTTTCCTTGGACATTTTCATTTATTTTATAAATAAAATACATGTAAATTTATTTTTCAAAAAAATGTTCAAGAAAAACCAGTAATAAAAAAACTAAGAAATAATGACTCGGAAATATTTCCTTAAAATAATTCTTTGGCAACCTCAATTAGCTACCTCTTTTCTTTAGCTACTGCTTTTTCTTGAACATTTGTATATTTAAAAAATAAATTTACATGTATTTCATCTATGAAATAAATAAAAATGTCCAAGGAAAAGCAGTAGCTAAGGAAAAGATTAAGCTAAAGAATTAATGTGACTAAGGAATTATTTCCTAGAAACATAAGTTTTTGGCAACATCAATTCCCGAGTCACATTAATTGCTTAGCTACATCTTTTCCTTAGCTACTGCTTTTCCTTGGACATTTGTATATTTTTAAAAAATAAATTTACATGTATTTTATTTATAAAATAAATAAAAAATGTCCAAGGAAAAGCAGTAGCTAAGGAATTAATGTGACTCGGGAATTATTTCCTTGAAACATAATTCCTCAGCTACATTAATGCCTTAGCTACATCTTTTCCTTAGCTACTGCTTTTCCTTGGACATTTTTTATTTATTTTATAGATAAAATACATGTCAATTTATTTTTCAAAAATACAAATGTACAAGAAAAAGCAGTAGCTAAGGAAAAGATGTAGCTAAGGAATTAAGGTTGCCAAAGAATTATGTTTCAAGGAAATAATTCCCGAGTCACATTAATTCCTTAGCTACATCTTTTCCTTAGCTACTGCTTTTCCTTGGATATTTGTATTTTTAAAAACTAAATTTACATGTATTTTATTTATAAAATAAATAAAAAGTGTCCAAAGAAAAGCAGTAGCTAAGGAAAAGATGTAGCTAAGGAATTAATGTTGCCAAAGAAATTATTTTTTAAGCAACATTAATTCCTTAAAACATAATTTTTTGGCAACATTAATTCCCTAGCTTTATCTTTTCTTTACCTACTGCTTGTAAAAAGTTCGCAAAATAAATTTATATAATTGTGGTAAGTGGCTGAGTATCTGATTCATTTTACAACACAATTTATTCAGTTTTATCTTTTTCTCAGCCACATTTGTTATATCAAATTTAAATATTATTGGGAAATGTGTAAGAATATGATGATACTTAATAAATTTTATTTCAATCTTCCTTAACTACTAAACCATTTGCCACAATAACTTTAATCGATAACAATAAAATTCTTATACGTAAGCTCTCAGCATAGAGTCAATCCAAATAGTATAAAAATCTGTCGTGTGTCAACTCGCGTTCGTGGTTAAGTCGGTTAAAGCACGGTTTTAGTATTAGGTAGAATTAGGTAGCGTTTAAGGCAGAGGGGTTCGATACCAGGCAGTGCCATAATTGCGAACAAAAAAAAAAAAAAAAAAAACAACTAAATATCCTGTTGTTCTAACAATTTTATTTTGCATTTTTAACATCGAAAATTGGTAAGTTTTACCTACTAAGAGAGTAACACAAACTTTACTAATTAAAAATGTAAAAACAACTTTAACGCCTTAAAAGGTAAATTTTACCTTTTTTCGGAGTAATGGAAGCGATAACAAAAATTAAATGTAAATTTAACACTGTCCATAGGTAAACTACAGCTTCAATCTTATAACAAATTTTTTTGGTAAATTTTACCTTTTGTCTCTTGGCGTCCCTCGTTTCATCTCAAAAAAGGTAAATTTTACTTTTTTTTTTGTAAATTTTACCTTTTATTTTTCTCCGTGATCCACACCACTATATATGGTGAATATAAAAGAACACGTCCTTATAAGATACAAAGAAGGCAGCTCAAATATAAAGAAGTTGAGCAACAACAAAGGCATTTATCGTTAAATTATTCATTTTATTTGTATGAAATGTATTAATATATCTGAATAGAAATATATGACTAATATGAATTTACTCAAAATGATACGTTGAAGAAAATCAAGTCGACACATCAAATTGTAGTCACCGAATAGATGAAAATGTGGAACATCTAGGTAAAAAAAAGCTGTCATTCTTGAATAAATTATCATCATTGTTGGAAATAATTGAATTTCAATTTTCGATTAGTACTTTCAAAAAAATATGAACCTTTGTTTTTTCAGATATCGACAACTCTTATGTTAATCCAAACGAACCAGTCAGAAAAATTAAGAAAATAAGAGTATATCCGGTGTTGTTATTGTCCTGATTGATTTTTGCGTTCTTGATTTTATTTCGAAAAAATATAAATTTGTAAAGTTAATTTATTTTTTCCAGATGATGGAAATAACTGTGATAATAATGAAGATCGTCATGATTGGTTTTAAGATGTAAGATTCCAAAATGATTATAATGATTATATGAGAGAAAGAGGTAAAATTGAACTTTCTAAATCATACATTAATAATTTGGCTTTCATTTACCACATAAAAAATATGTCGAGATATTTTGATTTTTCTGAATTAATTTAAAGATGAATACTTTATTTTCGTTTCAGCTGAAAACTATAGAGATAGTGATGTGGATGATTTGACCAAAGTTTTTTTGGCAGTTTAGTGACTTACTAAGTAAAGAAAGAAATACATGTAACCCCCTGGCTAGCTCCGAGAACCAGCCGACGACTGGCAACGAGTGCTAGCGTTCACTGGTTTCATGGACTCGCTATCCATTCTTCCGTTTGACCTACTCCGAACGACCGTCTGTGCGCACAGCTGATGCAACACTGGTGGGAGGATCGAAGTAGGGGATAGAAGTCTAGCATGGTCAGGGTAGACATCTAGATTATCCGCTCATGGCGGATGTGTACCAAGTCGACACTGATTTCAGGCTAGAAGATGTCATGCCGGGACCACTCACAAACCGGTGGTAATAATTAGCGGTCTTACCCAATCAATCGCACAGGCTTATAGACCACTAATCATTATTGGGAGCGCAAGATCTGCCAAATCTCGATACAATATATATGAAAGAATAAAAAAGACACAAAGATGGCCGACTGATCAAATAAATAATGGAGTTGCCATCTAATTTTGAGCATTTCTACAGCCTTATCTCTTGAAGATAGATATGGGGTTAAGCGAAGTTTATTATTGGTAATTTATGTCTAAACAATCCATCACAAATGACTTTCTTTTGATCGTCAATAAGTTTTCAAGTTTTGAGCGTGTGGATGAACAGAAAAAAAAATGTTGCCAGGAATTGATTGCTATTCTCCGTGAATCTAGCACAAACTACCGAATTTAGCAATGAAAAATGTGAAACTTTAAAATAGAATTTACAAGAAAATATAGTAAAATTTCGTACTAGTAGTTGGTATATTCTCAGTATACTAAATTTTGATAGTAAATAATTCAGTCATTTTTTGAAGAAGAACTACAATTTCTCGCAATGTATATTGTAACGGAAGTTATTATTTCGTTGGTTCTCGAAATAATTGATCCGACCAAATTATGAATCATTGAGCTCTGATCATTTATTTGTTGTCGCTTGGATTGTTAATAACAAATCGGAGTTGGTTGTTAATGATTTAACGGAAGTAGTATATATAGGAGAGTTCTGAGACACCCCCCGCTGTGTCCACTCCCGCGAGACCCGCGACCTCCGCTGTGATTTGCGGGTGATTTTCCGGAATCCGCGAGGACTCAGCCCAGGGGTCCGCGAATTAATTAATTGGGTCAAATCGCCGCAAGGGGTTCTTGAATTGTCTTGATGGTTTAAACTGAGGACCAATCATTTTATAGGTTGGAACCTTAGCTCTTGCATTATCAAGACAAATTACAGAAAGTATTGTAAATAATTCCATTATTTCATCATCTATTGATGTTTGTAAAATAAGTTGTAGAGGGGGTAAAAATGGCAGTAGTAAATAGGAAGTGGAAGGGATAGAAAAAAGAGGGGAGTGGTTATTCAGGAATATAAAAGGAATATCATCAGTTCAGAACTGGTCACTATACAGTTGAGTTGAGTTGAGTTGATATATATTGAAACAAAATGTCAGCATTCATTAATTTTCAAGGATTTCAAGAACCTCAAGGTTTATTTATTGTAAAAGAGTTAGTTATCCAACCTATAAATTCAAGATCTTGACCAACTATAAAAATATTCAAACCACCTTGTGAAAAATCACATCTATCAGAAGAATATAAAAAAACTGTGAATAATTGTGGAAAAAATTATCAGTAGAGATGCACACGAGACGAGACGAGACGAGATTTGATCGAGTCTCGTCTCGGTCTCAAAAAATAACCAAAAAAACAGTCTCGTCTCGGTATCGTCTCGGCTGAAAAAATCAGAGTCTCGTCTCGGTCTCGTCTCGAGTAAAAAAAATTGGAGTCTCGTCTAGTCTCGGCTGTATAAATATAAAGTGAACAAAAGTAAACTTTTTTTTTTATTATCAATACAACATTTTTAAATATATACATTCTTGTAATATATGTATATAAAATATTTTTTTTTTCTTTTATAACGTATGAGTACTTTATTAGTTTTTTTTCAATTATTAATGAACAATGAATATTGCATTTATTTTAACTCAAAAATTACGTATCGATTGTACTAAACAACAAACAAAAAAAATATATAAAATGAATATAAATTAATAATAAATAAATCAAGTTTGAATTAAAAAAAAAAATGCTTATTTATACTTTGCTTTAACATATATAATGAAGATGTTCTTTATTTATTTCGTACGTCTAAATCAAAATATAATTTACCATTATTTTTTTAAATTAAGCTGGATTTCAATTTAATTTTTATTCATTTTATATATTTTTTTGTTTGTTTATAGTTATTATATAGATGCACGGAGAAAAATTTTCAGCAAATTTTGCTATGGTGCCATATCATTGAGGGTCTATCTTCTGACTATAAAAATATTTACTATCATGTTAACAGAAGAAAACAATTTTTGCTTTGAAAAATTAAAATGTACCATAGCAATTTATATAATGTTTTTTTTTTTGCTATGTTCAGAAAAAAAATTACAACGCATTAAGAAATTTTTACCGAGGCCAAATTTATAAGTTAAAATAATCTAGCCTAAAAATTACATTGTACCATAGCAAAATATATTTATTTTTTTTTTTGCTTTGTTATTCATAAAATTTTGCGTTGTTGCTGTGGACAAAATTAAAATGATCCTCTGAAAATTTACAATGTGCCATAGTAAAAATTTAATTCTCTTAGAAATCCTATAGGTGTCACTGATAAATACAAAGCAACATGGTTAAAATTACAATGGGCCATAGCAAAAGCAATGACAGACTCAGAAATGTCAACCACCCCCACTTTTTAGCCGACTGCGCAGGCGTGTCTTTGCTTATGTTTAAGTTGTTAATGAAAAACAAATAAATGTTAGCGTTTGTAAATGTTGTTGTGGCGCAGCGGATAACGCGTAAGGATTCTGTTCGGAAGGTTCGGGGTTCAAACCCTGGTTTGGGTTAATAAAATAAAATGAAATAAAAAAAAAACAAATAAATAAATTATAGATATTGACAATAAAAAAAAAATTTTTTATAATATTTTCAATAAATGGAATAAATTTTGCTTTTGACCATAACAAAAATTACTATGGTACACAAAAAAAAAAATAGCCACGCCCACACGATATTTTGCTATGGCCCATATGAAAATATCATGAAACCGATAGATGGCGCAGCTCAGCTGGTTACATGACCAAGATCCCAAAGACACCCCTCCCACGGACGTCCCCCTTAAAGACACCCCCCCTACAGACACCCCTCCCACAGACGTCTACCCCGTGAAGACACCTGTCCTGTAGACACCCCTTCCACTCAATACAGAGTTACATACAGAAAAAAATAAATACAATAAATATATTTCTTTAATTTAACATATTTATTTATTAATTTATTTATTAACTTTCGACAAAACAGAGTGATCTATTTAAAAATACAATTTTTTTTAAACAATTATCATTTTAACATATCGACGTCGTTTATGCGGTACGACCACCAAATCAATAAACATAAATTATTAATTACATTTTTATATTAATATAAATTTTACAATGTAGCTGAGGGAAAAATTAAGCTGGTAAAATTATGTAGATATTGTGTGTTTGCCTATAATTGAAGCTAAGGGAAGGATGTAGCCAAATGAAAAATCTAGCTAAGGAAAAGATGTAGCTGAGGGAAAAATTAAGCTGGTAAAATTATGTAGATATTGTGTGTTTGCCTATAATTGAAGCTAAGTAAAAAAACCAAGCTGAGAAAAACATCTAGCTGAGTAAAAAATTTAGGTAAGGAAAAGATAATATCTAAGTAATACCAAAAAAAAAACTAAATTGTGGCAAAGTGGAGGAGACACGGTAGGGGAAACGATTGGAACAAACTCGGATTTTTTTTTCGGGAACGAACTCGGATGAACGGGCCTCGCCCTCCAAAATTAATCCGGGCATTCCGAGGAAGTCGGAACGAACTCGGCAATTGCCTGACAAACAATAAAACTGAGCTGCACTACGAAGATAGACATACATGTACATTTAGAAAATAGAGCCAGATACAATGGAAGATAATACACGACAAAATAATACCAGACCATAAGTGAAAAAGAATATAACTGCACAACACACAATTTTCACGAAAAAAAAAAAAAAAAAATAGATCTCAAACAAAAATTAAGGAAAAAGTCACGTGGAACAAAAGACATTGTGAAGAAAGTCAGGTGGGAGGGAAGTCAGGTAGGGGGGAAGTCGTCAGACGGGAAATCGTGGAGGGGAAGGTCGTGGGAGGGGTGTCTTTGGGATCTCGAACATGTCACCGCTCAGCTATGGGCCATTGTAAAATTTGCTATGTTTTTCTCGTAAAAAAAAATAAAAAATTCTCTCCGTGTGCAATTTGTATATAAGAACTTAATACTAAAAAAGGCACCACAAAAAAAAAAAAAAAAATTAAGAAAACCAAATTTGATATTATTGATGACCAGGGTTGGACATGTATAAAACATAATGTTTTAAACCATGTTTAAAACTATGTTTAAAACATAGTTTAAAACATCCTTAGTTTTATCCATTTGTATAAAACATCGCCATCTGGCGGCGAAATTTGGAACTACCACCAAAACAAACAAACCAAATAATAAATATTTTTTTTTCTCTCTCAATCTCAACTGTCAGATTGTCTGAAATTGTTTTGATAGTAAAATGTTGATTGTTGCTGGTAAACATAGTTGAGGTAATTATACTTTGTTACTTAATTGTTTATTAAATTATATTTGATTACTAATGAAAATTATGTGTTAGTTGGAAAAAGTTTTTTATGAATAATACATACAATGAAACCTGGTGGAAGACCTCTTCATGAAATTTGGACCCAAGGCTTCAAAAGAACCTCCAAATGTGATGGGAAATTCACAGCGAATTGTCAATATTGCTTTAAAGAGTTCTCAAATACTTCAAGTGAAAGATTAATAAACCACAGGTAAATCATAAATAGATAATAAAATTATTATATTTATTATCATCATTATATTTGAACGTTTGTATATATTTTTAGAGCAAACTGTCAAGCAATTGATACACTGGCATCATCATCAAGTGACAATAATAACAAAATCACATCAACAAATTCAAATTCTACAATAATTACTGAAGATTAAGTGTCAATTTTAAGTTATGATTCAGATGCATCCGGTGCTAGTTCACCATCCATCTCTTCTAGACCATCTAAAAAAAGAAAACTATCCAACTTAAGATCTTTAAATCAATACTTTTTGTCTTTGACAGACAGTGACAAAAAAAAGATTGATAGAGCTGTCTTGAACTTCTTTGTCAGCTGAAATAGCAACTGAGTGTTTGAATAAAGCTTATGATCAACTTGATGAATCAAGATTTCTTTTATCAGCATCTGAAGGAATTTTAATGATTAGTAACACGACTCAAGAAGATAATATACATATTATAATTCATATAATATGTTCAAGTAAAAAACTGTTGTTTCTTGATCAGTTTATTAGAAAAAAAAATGAATATGAATTAAGCAGCATTGTTGATCAAGCAATATTTGATGCTCAGATCAAAACCAAAATTAAAATATATGCAGTTATTACTGAAGATGAATATCAATACGTAAATCTGCTGAATTGGTCACTACGATGCTGTAAATCTTTTGCTGCATCAATTGATCATGATCTTATTGATTCATGTTTAGATATAATATTATGGTTGGAATAATTTATTTAAAAAAATATTAATTTACACAAAAATATGTTAACACTTACATGTTTTCTTTTATGAGAGCTCATTTTGTTGAATTAATGTGTTATATTTATTAAATAACAAGTATTTGTTATTATTAATATTTTTTTTTAATATATGTTTATAAATTTCGTTCATAAATAAATAATATGAAGTATATGTTTATAAATTTTATGAATGATATGTTTATAAAGTTTGTTGTTATTGATGTTTATAAAATAACAAGTGTTTGTTGTTATAAATTTTATTAATCCTATGTTTGACAGGTCAGGAGTGTAATTATAGTCGATGAGAGTAAAACCAGTGAGATTACCCACAACAGATAAGAAAACGTACAAGTTTGAACTCTTGAGAGGTCACGTGGGTTTTATCCGTTTTATCCTGTTTTATACGTTTTAAACGTTTTATCCATGGATAATTGTAAACAACTCAAAAACTCACAATATGCCCAACCCTGTTGATGACACGGCGAGAGTCTCGCGAGAAGTCTCGGACTAATGCTAGTATCATCTCGGTCTCGTCTCGCCTGAAAAATTGTCAGTCTCATCTCGATCTCGTCTCGTGTGCATCTCTAATTATCATGGGATATCTTGAAAAGCTGGTCATGATGAATATAATAACGTATCAACAATGATCATTAAAGAATTGATATCATGGTTAACATTTATTCTACGTTTTAATCCAATGACAATTTTTAATTTGGAAGATCTGGGATGTCCAGATATAAAAATATTAGAGATGGAACATCCAGCAATATGACATATGAATTCACGTCCTTTATGCAGTTCTTACAAATGTGCATTGTAACGGAATTTATTATTTCGTGGGTTCTCGAAATGAATAATCATCAGAATAGATATGGATTATTTATTTTTTAACGTTTGCGTATTAATAACCAATGGGAGTTGGTTATTAATAAATAAAGGATCACTTGTGCAAGGCTTTGTGTAGGGTCAAGACTATTATACATGACATCAATGGGGCGCCTGTTCGATGTTTATAAGATGTCTTGATACACCAAACCTTATCGTGGCGAATGCCCCACTCCTCCATCGAAGAGATGAACTCACCGAAGGCTGCGTACGAAGCCCGATCGTAAACCTATCGAACTGCGGGCTAGGAAAGCGTGCTGCGCATGTCCGGGGGCGATAGGTAGGAGAGTGCTACCGAGTGGGGTGACAGCTCACAGCAGCTAAGCACTGAACGTCGTCGTTAGACGACACAACTTGTCTGACTCTCGAGCTGATCACTACCTTCTCTTGACTGGCTCTCTTGGTTCACTCGACATCGTTTGGATCTCTCGTAAAGGTTCCCTAGGTATCAGACGTTAAGTCCTGGTGAAACTCTGCTTGAATTTCCAATGACGAACTAATACTAATGATCACATTATATGGTTCTCTTATTATAATAGAAATTATTATTATATTCATCGCACATAAATGTGTATGTTTGAGTCCACGAATGGATCGCTGTAAATAATAACAATAATAATAATATTGAGATATATTACTATTGCAATGGCAACGTATGTGTAAGACCTGGTCACGGATGGATCGCTGTATGGTTCCCTATACAAAATACATATCTCACGTGTAGACTATTTGCTCCCACACTTACGATACTTGTGACGTAGGTATTTTGCTATAGTATAGTCGCAATGTAATATAGGCGTACGTAATACACTATGCTTGGTTCACGATAGTTCCCTCAGGTCTGGTTACGTATTTCATAGTCCAATCAGGTGGACCGCGCCCCTCTACCATTTCTAAGACTGAGTTAGGCTCCCGAATTAGTTCTCGTGACTCCCACGGTTGTTGGCTTTCGAGATAACCAACATGGCTCCCCCCGGTGATTTTGAGGAGGATGGTGAGAAATCCTCGTTGTTAACCTTGGCCGATAGTTCTTGCCGCGCAGGTCAGAAAATCGGTTACAGCATATGAAAATGCACAGAGATACAAATATTGGTATATTAAAAAATTTTCAACACGAGCCAACATGAAAAAATCCATTTTACATTTTTGTGCAGTTGAAAATATAACTGAATTAACACAAAAAGATATTGCTGCACTTCCAGTGATGGCTATTATAAAATTTGCATCACATCAAATTGATAAAATTTGGGAAAAATTATCAGTAGAACAACGTTCAAATTCAACAATTTCAAAATTAAAACGATGTAAAAAATATCCAATACAAATGATTGTGAAGATGAAGTTGGAATATCTTATTATGTACTAGAAAAAGATTGTTTAAAATGTAAAGAAGGAACTGACAATGGAGAATTGAATTTTATTAATGAATAAACGATGCAAAACCAAATTTTTAAAAATTGTTAATTTTTCAGAATTATCCTTCCTTTCTTTAAATATAAAATATATAAAATAATAGAAACAAGTTTCAACAAGTTTTAACATGTTTAAACAGGAAAAAATAAAAAAAATACCGTCTAGATTTTATTGTTATAAGAAAATTGATAAATCATCTTACAACAATGGATTGAAAGATTAAATTTTAGAAAATACACTAAAACATGTTAAAACAGGAATTATTAGCTTTGCTCAAAAGAATATTTTTCACATCTATTGTTAGAAATTCCAGAAAAAAAATCAAAAGATTAAAAGATTAAGAGATTAGAATAATAGAAAGTAAAAACTATTTTCTAAGAAGAAAAACTTTTTAGTCGGGATAAGCATCACCTGATTTTCCTTCTCCCACAAAATATCAACTAATCACAACGTTCCCCCACTCTTAAAAAAATTTATAGTAGGGATAAGCATAACCTGTTTTTCATTCTTCCACAAAATATTAACCAATCACAACGTTCCCCCACTCTTAGTGAAGAGAGGAAAGGGAACTTTTTCGTTGGTGAGGGACCTGAGATTTAGTATATATTCTCGTGCACAGAGACTAAACATCACTCATCGTTCAGTCCATCAGCTGTAATGCGCCCAGTCTTAGAAACCAACAAGTAAGTTTTATCATATATTTATAAATTTTTATTAACTTATTGATATTATCATTGTTTTTCAATCATTTTGTTAACTAAAAAATAACTTTTCCATTTACAGATATTAAAAATAGGTTTTGCAAAAGCAAAAAAACTTCAAAAAGCTAACGAACGCAAATCATTGAAAGATTTGAAGAGAAAAGAAGTTTATAAAATTACTAAAGTAGCGAGATTTCCAACATCAAAGTATGGTTCAGCGCTAACAGTTGAAATCAACAATGAAAATTATGCATATCTACTAAAAACATTTGCTACACATTTCAATCAAGATGATCAAGAATTTAAGGAGCTGGAAAATGCTGTCAAGAAAGAAACACTAACAATGGTTCTCGATGGCAAAAATAACCAAGATGTATCATTAGATGATAGTACATATAATCTACATGATTTCAATGATGATGATGATGAGGAAATGTAAAAAAAATAAATTAAATAAAAAAATAAATACACTAAAACCAAATTATTTTGAATTGTTTTTTTTATTTATCAAAAAATCATTAGTTACAATTAATTTATGTTAACTTATGTACTATTCCACTTATTGGTCTATATCCAATTATTTTATCATGTAAAATTAAGCAATATGCTGTCGTTCTTGGAGGAAAGTTTTCTTTCGATTCAAATTCTTAACGTACATCTACAGCACCAGTCTTTAAAAACTCATTTTGTTTACTACAATCAATAACAATTAATGAAGATTTTTTAATAAAATTATCTTTTGTCACTAAATCTATTTTTGAGCCATAGTAAGACTCTGCAAAATTAGCATACATATCGTATAATAAAGCAAATTGATTTTTTTCAATATCAAGATTCAAATTTCCATATGGAAAAATATGAGAATTAAGATAAAGTTTAACATTTGTTATTTTACGATGATCGAAATGAGTTACATCTTTTTGCCAATCATTTTTTCTATTTGATTGAAAACCAAGAATAACATAACGCGGCTTTTCCAGTTGAGTTGCAGTTTTCACTGTCCATATATGATGAGTTGTTTGTGGCAGCAATGGATATTCATATAAATCCCAACTTCTAAATCCAATAGAAATGACAGGATCTTTTCATATATATTTTATTATATCAATTTTATTTTTGTTTGATAACATTATATATGGTACAAGCCATTCAATTTTTGTAAGTTTTAAATCAAATTCTGGCATATTAGGAACTGTCTCATTAACCCGTACGATCGCATTCGAATTCAAACGTGATCGTATCATAATGAGTTCATGTTTCGCATTGACAATTATTTTCCGATAATCTTCAGCAAAGCCAAAAATCATATTTGATGGAACGCATATATCAAAATATCCATCATCATTCATTAATTTCCTACCATTTTGATTTATCCACCCTGCATTTCCATAATTCATTCTTGAACTCAATGACAAATAATTTTTCATTGTAGATGTTATCCCAACATTCTTTGATTCATTAATCAAAACTCCATTTAATTCATAACGCATTTCATCAAACAAAAAACATAGCATTATTTACTAACGTTAAAGATAAAATATTAGCAAGTGGATCTTCTGCATTTGCAGCAGCACGTTGTTGCGTTAATTTTCCACTTATACGTATATAGCTTTTTGATGGTAGAACAAACAAATCTTGATTCTGAATTGATATTCTTATTTCATTACTATTCTCGAAACTGGTTGATCCAAATTACTGATGAGCATGTAGCTCATAGTTGTATATTTCATTGTTAAATTGAACTGGTGCGTTTATATCGAAAATATTTTCATCACTTATTTTGACGTGTAAAACAATTAAGACAAGTTATATGTATCCAATTAAAGTTTCAAAATTTTTTTTTACTTTTAGACCTAGACTTTGCAGGTAATTTATATTCTGAGGTGTCAAATTCTTGACTGCTCGATTCAGACTGACTGGAGGTGTCCATGATGTGCTGCTTTTATACGATGACCCACGTTTTATTGCCCGTGAATTGAAGCAAATTCCCATTCCTATGATTTTACATTTAACGTAATGGTTACTGTTTCACCACGAAAATTCACTAATTTTCTGTTTTGATCAACAATTTTTAGTTGTAAATGATCAATGGTTTTAACAGTAATTGGTAAATAGATTGGATTAGCTGCTACTTCAATTATTTTATAACCAGGTGGTAAAGTAGGAAAAAAGTTATATATTGTATGAACTTTTTGTTGATTCACGTAAGCTCCTGTTGTAATTTTGCACTCGATTCTCAATGTATTCACTTTTAAAATATTAATCGGGTAATTTGATTCATATTCTGTATTAGCCCTCAATAGTCTCGGTGTAAATCCTAGTAAACGTGCTGGTGGATTTGGTTTTACAAAATCAATATCTTTTCACTTGTAATTTGTAATATATAAATATTTTTATTATATGTAATTTTGATTCAATATTATTCTAAGTAAGCAGCTAAATCATCTATTTCATAACTTCCAGTTGGTATTTCAATTTTATCATAACTGTCAAAATATGAAATTATATTATTTTCAAGATCTATATTTGGCAATGAATTAAATGATAAAAATGAAATTAGTGCTAATGAATAATTTTTTTCACTTGATAATTGTATTGGTGGAAAGTAATCAGTTTCTAAGACTGAAGATTTACCTGTGAGAGTTGAAGTAAATGTTGCGTTCATTCTCAATGTCGATAAATAACTAATTGGAAATTTTCTTTTCCTCTGCTTTTATAGTTTTCCAGTGAGAAATGCGAGACATAAATGTCCACAGTTATACGTATTCCAATCTTGATAACGTTTATGATTATAATTGATGCTACCAACATTAAGATTATATACATAAGTATATTGCTGAATTTTTATTCAGTTTTTTATATGCTACCCAATGTGTTCCAGGAATTCTTTTATCATCTAAATTAATGATTCCACACTCTTGTTTCCATGGTCCATCTTTTGGCATATCATTTCGCATAAAAACTCCACGAAAATTAGCAATTTTTTTTTATTGTTTAGCAAATTTTAATAAATCACCGTCAGTTAAAGCTTTTTGTGGTAGCATCAGTTGAAGTTTTTTGGAGACAGATGAAGTCCAATACGGCTTTTATGTGGTGTTAAATAAAGTCCTTTTCCGATGGCAATCGATTCCATCATTTTATTATGTCGCTTATTTTCATTCAATTGTTCTTTACTCGTCTTTACTGCATTGATAGCTTTGACAACACCAGATGCTCCACCAACTAACCCACCTAATGCTGATATAGCTGAGAAAATCGGGATTAAAAGTGGTAGTGCACCACCGATATGTTTAGCAACTGGTAAAACTCTAGGCAATGTAATAGCTTTCTTGCCACCATTTGTTTCAATAGCTGCTGTCGCACCGTTCATTGCTGATTTAATTGCAACTGATGAACTATTTGATCCCTTCATTGCTTTTTTTGCTGCTTGTACGATTTTTGAAAATAATATTTTCTTTTTTATTATTTTCTTTCTTTTAACTGCACGTTTTTTATTCTTTATTAATTTTCCTCCAGTCTTCTTTTTTATTTTTTTATTTTTCAACGAAGATAATGGTTTTTTTCTCGTACATTTCTTCTTCTTTTTTTCATTAACACAACCTATACCAAATTTTGATTTTATTTTCATTGCTCCAGTAACCAATGTAGCTGCTGCTCTCTCACTTGAACTTGCGTCTTTAGAAAAAATACGTTTAGCTGCTTAACGAGCTAAAATATCATCAGCTGCGTTTCTTGCCTTGATATCGTTGCGATTTTTCGAATAAGCAATATCGTGGTTTTTACAAGCTGGTTCTAAAGGATTAATGCCCGGATCCCCTCTTGCTAAACATTTTTCTAACTTGGTACCTGGTCCGCAATATGAATAACCAGGTAGATGAAGTTCAAATGGTAATTTGTTGATTATTTTATTGAGTATTCCTTTTCCACAACGTTTTTTGTTCTTTTTCTTTTTTGATGTATGCTCAATCATAGCTTATAACAGACTGATTTGCTTTGGTATAAAACGGTTGAATTTATATGATTTGAGCTCAGTGCTCATCACGATGGAATATCAGAAACAAGCTCTAAAATTACCAGTTATAAACTTTGATATAATTACATCAAAAAGTGGTAATGGTTTAAACTTTAAAAGGAAAACGTCATGTTGATTTACTACCAAATACAATAACATGTGCGATAATTGGAGGAAGTAATTGTGGTAAAACGAACGCTTTAATGAGTTTAATTGTTGATCCAAATGGTTTACGATTTGCAATTATTTATATTTATAGTAAATCATTATACCAACCAAAATATCAATATTTAGAAAAGTGACTAGAACCACTTGAAGAAATAAATTATTATAAATTTTCTGACAACGATCAAGTCGTAAGAGTTGACGAAGCAAAACCAAATTCGTTGTTTATATTCGATGACGTCGCAACTGAAAAGCAGGATCATATTAAAGCATTTTTTTGTATGGGAAGACATAAAGCTGTTGATTCATTTTATTCATGTCAATCATATGTGCGAATACCTAAACATTTGATACGTGATAATAGTAATTTTTTTATTATCTTTCCACAAGATGATACGAATTTGAAGCATATACATCATGATTATATTAATATTGATATGGAGTATAGTAAATTCCGTCAGATATGTGTGGATTGTTGGAAAGAAAAATATTGCTTTCTGTGTATTGATAAAGATAGAGATATAGATAAAAGAAAATATAGAAAAAATTTTGACTGCTTCATAACTATAAATAACAAAACGATTTGTTAAATTTTACTAGTTAATTGTAAAATCGCAAAGGATCAACATGCCTCTTTGTGAGCAAGAAGTAGTCGATGAAACAAAATTTTTAAGTGAAATCGAAAAAGTACAAGACGTTATTCGTAAAAAATATCAATTGATAAAATTAGGGAAAGAAAATTTATCAGAAGTTGCGAAGGAATATCTCAAACCTGTTGTCACACCGCTCAACAAATTAGCTGCACAACTGCCAACAACAACGATCAACAAAAACTCATTAATTGATGATAAATCATTTCCGGATGAAAAAAATACGAATTATAAAAAAAATAATTCAACACATGAGGACAATTGTAGTACTTCTGATGTTGAAGAATCAGTTTATGAACAAGAAGGTGAATATGATACTGCTGATGAAGGTGAGGAAACATTTGTGGAAGAATCAAATAAAGATTTAATCGAGGGGGAAGTCACTCCAAAATTGAGTGTACACCAGATTACAGATTACCAGTAATCATGTAATCTTTCCAATGATTTTTTTCTAATCACGAAGAATCCCAGTAATTTTTTATGATTACACTTAAAATTCAAAGATTTCAAAAAGATTATACAAGATTATTGAAGATTATTGAAGATTACACCAGATTACTGATTACCTGTAATCATGCAATATTCCTGATGATTACACAAGATTAATTTTTTTTTTTGGTAATCACAAAGCTTTCCTGTAATCTTTTATGATTACACTTAAAATTCAAAGAAGAAAAAAAAAATAATGAAAAACTAATAAATGAAAAAAAAAATTAGCATACTATACATGTGCATGTATACACGCGCATGCGCGATTTTCAGACAGAGAAGGGAAGATTACTGAGATTTTCTGTAATCATGTCAAGATTACAAGAAAATTTTCGCAGATTAAAGATACACGACGTAAGATTACTGGGTAATCACCAGTATTTTATGTAATCACAAATTTTTGAAGATTATTGATGATTATAAAAGAATACAAGAGTACCTTAGATTACATCGATTACACGATTTTTTCGTAATCATTTCTGTAAGATTACAAGAGATTATTAAAGATTCTTCTTCCGATGTACACCAGATTACACAAATGACTTCCCCCTCGGATTTATTAGATGATTACTTAGGAAAAATCAATAGTATACAGTGGGATAAAGATTATGGTGTAAAAAAAGTAAAATCCGACTACAAAATTGGAAATGCGAAAATTTTCTTTAACGATGATGAATTAAATATTTTTGATACATCATACATAGGGTTACCATATCTCGAAAAAGCCAAATTAGGACATTTTCCTCCCACTCCAAAATTTTACCCCCTCCACCTATAAATTTATGTTTCAAGTAGATAATCATAACAATTCATTTATTTTGATTATATGTTACTTATTCATTTGTTTTCTTTTAATTATTCAATAATTATTCATCAAAATTACACAAACGATAGAAAAATTTTTTACAGTAGTTAATTTCTTTTGTCTGTTTATCCATCAATTACCACTGGTAAGCGAATCCTTTCGTTAGTTTTTGTTATAGCTTTTGCTACAAATTAATAAATTACTAAACAAACTGAAAGCTGGTGAGAAAAAAGGTTGGTGATCGTTGCTTTACCATTTAATTTTTGAAGAATTACTTACAAAGAAAATAATTAGTGAGCTTACATTACCTTTAGCAATACGTAACTGAACTATTTATTCAAACAAATTGAAAGCTATAGGAAAAATGGCTAAGAAATAGATGTTATTACCAATTGATTGTCAATAGGATTTCGACGTAATTGAGATTTCCAGAGATATTTACAGAGTAATTCCAGACTATTTTCATAACATCTCCGGATTTTTTCCGGAATTTTCGCTAAAAACCAAAAAAAATAGAAAAATTAATAAAAACCAGAAATAAAAGTTTACATCCAAATATAAAACCGAATTTTCTTCTAAGAAAATCCGAGAAAATCCGAATAAATTCCGGATTAATATCTCCGGTAGTCTCAATTGTGACTTGCGTAGAAAATTGGAGAAATCCGGAAAATCCGATAAATTATTTCTACCAGGAAAATTGAAAGCTATAGAATGGCTAAGGAAAGGATGTTGCTTACCAATTGATTTTGAAGAATCAATTTAGCTAAAAATTTAATTGGCAAGCCACATCTTTTAGCCATTTGTTAATAGCTTTTTATTTATTTAAACAAATTATAAGCTGTAAAAAAAATGGCTAAGGGAAGGATGTGGCTTACTTATTCATTTTTAAAAAATTAATTTAGCTAAAGAAATTAAGTGGCAAGCCACAAAATTTACAAAAATAAAAGAAGGGTTGCCTACGCTATAGAAATTTTGCATCGGGCCCTCTATACTCGATAGGACGAGGTACATATTCTGCACGCCATTTTAATTTCAATAATTCGAGGTATTCAAGAGTCTATCATAGTTAGCGTAAATGATAAATTCTATATTATACCTTTTTATTAAAAAAAAAAATTACAATAAAAAAAAAATTTTTTAAATTGTGAACAAGTCTCAAAAATCAGGGCATTTGACAAATCAGGACCGTATCAGGACAAGCCAATCAAAATCAGGACATGTCCTGCTAAATCAGGACGCATGGTAACCCTAATCATACAAAATAACACCCGGATTAATAGAATTATTATTTATGAAATCACCAGACAGAAAAACTATCACTGATATTGATGAAAAAAATTATAATGAAATTATTCATAATACAAACGCACATTATCAATATCATAGATCTAATATGCCAATAAAAAATTCAGCATCTCGAAAATACATTGATTTTATTGCACCCATAAGAATAATAATAATGAGCATTATGGTACTGGATTATTACCAACGGTTATGACTCTTAGAAGAAATAATCCAACTAGAGTCTATCTATATCTAGTGGGATGATCCGAATGAACTTGTTGATCTATTACGATTATTAGTAGCATCAAGAGCAGCTGGTAATCCTAATCATGATCATGAGATCATGTCAATTGTCGAAGAGTTGAGAGAAAGTGGATTAATATTTTAATATTAATATAAAAAAAAATCAGTCTGTATACATCCGTCAGTGAACTATGACTGATTATAAAAGAGACGTTGTGCGTGAGTTACATGCTCCAGCAAGAAAAAATTTTGTACGACGTAAAGTTGACATTCGTGATAAGGATGAAACATGGCAAGCTGATCTTGTAGAAATGATTGAACATTCAAAGATTAATTCTGGTTACAATTATATTTTAACAGTCATTGATATTTTTTTCAAAATTCAGCTGGGCTATTGGACTTAAAAATAAAACTGGGAAAGAGGTATCAGCAGCAATGGAATCAATATTTAAGAAAGGTCGAATATGCAAAAATCTTCATAAGGATCAAGGAACAGAATTTTAAAATTCATCATTTAAAACAATGTTAAAAAAATATAATGTTCATATGTATTCAACATTTACTCTTTTAAAAGCGTCCATAGTTGAACGATCCAATAGAAGACTAAAAAACAAAATGTTTTTTGAATTTAGCATGCAAAGAAATTATAAATGGTTGAAATTGCTGCCAGAATCAATTAAAAAATATGATAATACCAAACATCGCACAATTAAAATAAAACCTGTTGAAGTTGTTGGTAAAAATATAAAATATTAAAACAAACTGTATTTGAAAGTTTCAATCATTGTCATGTTAAAATCAAATTTAAATTAAATCAACATGTAAGAATAAGTAAATATAAGCATGTCTTTGATAAAGGATATAAACCAAATTGGACAAACGAAATATTCACAATTACTAAGATTAATAAAACATTACCTGTAACGTATAAGCTTGAAGACTATCAAGAGAATCCAATACAAGGAAGCTTTTATACTGAAGAGTTACAAAAAGTTCGACATTCCAACACTTATTTAATTGAAAAAGTTCTAAAAAGACGTGGGAATGAGATGTATGTAGAATATCTTGGATTTGACAATAGTCACAATCAATGGATAGATAATCAATGAACTAATAAATAAATAAACAATCAATGTGTATTTATTTTCTAACAATTATTTTTATTTACATCATTCACATTTTTTTTTATTTACATCATTCATATTTTCTTTTATATACACTTTTGCTCAAACACATTCGTTCAACAGGTATATAGCCCTAAGGCAGAGTGTCAGTTTCACCATTGTTTAACTGACGTTTATCATCTTCTCAACTTAGAGCTATTTTTTCAATTGTTCTTGTTGTTACGTCATGTTTATGTGATCTTATAATATTTTGTTGCTTTTTCAAAATAACATGATTAATTAAACAATTTTTATAATCATCAAAAGTTATTTGCCTTACAGTTGATCTTTTTACACCCTTTGCTCTCATATGGACACGTTTTTTTAATGAATTATTTTCATCCGCTATAACATATAAGTATAATTTACTTCGTAAACTAATGAATTCTTTCATTATGTTTCCGTTATTTTCATCTTTCATAATACTAATAACTTTTTCATTTTTAAATGGAATTCCATATTGATTATTTTCTGGATAATCAGATGTATCAAATTTATCAGGATTATTACGTATCAAATCATATGGATTATGACTGAATATGTGGTAAACAGCAGAATCAGTATCACTATATAAATATTTTACTTTATCATCATATTTTGGTTTTATAAAATTATAATAAAAAAAATACATATATGTTTTTGACATTTCCAAAATAGGAAATCCTAGATAAATTGGTTTATTGAAAAGTATACCTGTTGGTTTCATCTCAATTATTACAAGATCATCAATGATTAAATGACTGTGAAAGTTTGGCTTTGAGATATAAAATCTTGCTCCACCTCTACCACCATATTTTTGTACAAGTTTTATTGATTTACGAGTTCTTGCAGACTCTAGAGTTTTACCATAAATTGCATTGTAGAATAATTTTCTAAGATTTTTTTCAAATGCACTACGGGCTTTCTTTCGTAACTCTGTAATAAGATCAATATAAGATAAAAGCCATGCACTTTGTTTAAATTTTAAGACACGATGAATTTTAGTAATAATCATCCCCAAAGAACAATATTGTTTCAAATTCCTGTAATGAATGACATAATTTTTTTCATTATCTAGAGTTGCCAATAACTCCGGAGTTTTACTGGTTTCTAGTTTTACTAGTGCTGACGGAAAATCTTTATGATGATGATGCAAATTTGGAGGATAATCTAAATCAACTTCAAGAATGTATCCGTATTTCGAGTTATCAGCAGTTGAATTTAATATTGAAATATCAAAGTTATCAATCCATTCAAATTTACAAGTTGGAAGATATTCTCTCATTGCTGCTCCATACATATTATTTAAATCAAATTACATTAAAAACGACTCTTCTTCCTCAGGATTATATTCGTTTCCCATATATCAATTATTTGCTTTTCTATATCGATTTGACACTTGTGATAAACCACCTCTTATACCATGTTCAATAAACAACATCATTTCAAGATCAGTTATTAATTCCAGTTCAATCTGAGTATATCTCAACATTGCACTAAAACTAAGTCCAGGTAGCGTATAATAATGTGCTGGATCTAACTTATATGTATTCAAACAATCAGCTCTGAAGCTTTCAAAAACATCAGCTAAAAGGGCAGTTTGTAAATATAAATCATATTATTCCCCAAGTGTTTTTATATTGAACTTTTGCCAAACATACAGAGCATGTGCATATGTTTCATTTGAAATATTTTCTTCATTCAATTTTGAATAAAATTGATCTTTCGATCGGTGTGTGTCATCAAATTTTTCCCATTTATCAAGATAATCATATGGAAATACTCCCTTCTTTGTAATTGAATTGAATTCATCATCATTTTCACAGAGACTTTTCGTTATTGATTTTTTATTATCATCTAGATTATTCGATAATGAATCTATTGAACTTGCCATAAATCTATATGAATCGATGAATCTCAATTTTATTCTAGTACCCTTGACACGTTTTGTAAATGAAATATATTTTTCTTTATTGATTCCAAGTATATCAATTTTACCTTCGAACTGGTTTTTTAATTTTTTGATGATAAAATGTGCATCATAGCCTGTGAGGTTATAAAATACTACTGGGATAATACATGATTCTTGATAATTTATATTGCATATTTGATGGGCGGCACCTCGGTATTCTGAGGTCCAATGAGACTGACCACGTACTTTAACGTCATTTTTCGTGAAATTTTTGTTACAAATATAACATTTTTTAGCATTCAAAAATTGTAATTCCTCATCTCGTGTAAGAGACATTGGTTTAATACCATCTATTATTTGATTGACTTGATGAGCAATTTGTTCAAGCTCTGTAATGACGAAAGATGAATTACCACCTTGCAGTGGTATGTAATCATTTATTTGGATTTCAAGCTGGGGGATTTCATGCAGTTTCCAACCAGATCCATTTAATTCAGCTTCTTCAACCTCTTCTATAAAATGTTCAAAATTTTCTTTAAATAGTTGGCTTAGATCTGATAATTGTAAAACCTGAAAACTGCCTTCACTGAAATATTTTGTTTCAACTTCTACACTATTATTCGAAGGTTTTTCGATTTCATAGTTCAAAGCTAATACAGTATTCACTTTGAGTGCATTTTTATCTTGTAAAAGAAGAGCTAACTGACTAATTAACATTTCTTTCGCATTAGAAAGAAAGTCTTTTACATCTTTATGTTTCAAATTAATTATAACACTAGTCTTCATCCTGTTTCTGAATGCATTTTCTAAATCTTGCCATTTAATGTATTTTTCAGTAGTAGCATTTGATACATCAACTGTTGAAGATACACCTGCACCTCGTACTTGCAAACTTTGTAATCTGAATAAATAAGTTGTCAGTATTCCCACTAATGCCTGAGTGCATTTTTTATGAGCATCTGACAGACTTGCACATAATCTATTATAATTTGCAATATGCGTAATGAACAAGGCCAGGATGTTTGCCGGAGTTATTGGATGTTATTAATTGCTATAGCAACCTAGTAATTTATTTAAATAAATAGAATAAATATTGGATAAACATTTGCTAGATTTGACAGGGGTAATTGTTTTAAAAATTAGCTTAAATAAACTATAGTACTAAATCTACCAAATGAATTGTTTGAAATGCGGTAGATGGAGTTACGGTTCGATTGGTGTACCATCAAAGATTCCTGTAATTTTATTAATTTATTTTTACCCTTTTTTTAAAGAAAATTAAATCGGCAAAAAATTACTGGTGTTTGTGGTTTAGAAAAAAAGTGTTTTGAAAATGCAAAAAAGAGGTAAGTAAAATTTTTTAAGATTTAATACCTTTTTTTAATACCTTTTATTTAAACAATTATTTAAACAATAAATTGAACAAAAATTTAAACGACTATTTAAACAAAAATTTAAACAATTATTTAAACAACAATTTAAACAATAAATTAAACAAAAATTTGAACGATTATTTAAACAAAAAATTAAACAATAAATTCAACAAAAATTTAAGCGATTATTTAAACAATTATTTAAACAGAAATTTAAACAATAAATTCAACAACAATTTGAACGATTATTTCAGCAAAAATTTAAACGATTATTTAAACAATAAATTCAACAAAGATTCAAGCGATTATTTAAACAGAAATTTAAACAATAAATTCAACAACAATTTGAACAAAAATTTAAACAATTATTTGAACAGAAATTTGAACAATAAATTCAACAAAAATTTAAACGATTATTTAAACAAAAATTTAAACGATTATTTGAAACAAACAAATAAATTCAATAAAATTTTAAACAATAAATTAAACAAAAATTTAAACGATTATTTAAACAAAAAATTAAACAATAAATTCAACAAAAATTTAAGCGATTATTTAAACAATTATTTAAACAGAAATTTAAACAATAAATTGAACAAAAATTTGAACGATTATTTAAACAAAAAATTAAACAATAAATTCAACAAAAATTTAAGCGATTATTTAAACAATTATTTAAACAGAAATTTAAACGATTATTTAAACAAAACAAACAAATAAATTCAATAAAAATTTAAACAATAAATTAAACAAAAATTTAAACATTCATTTAAACGATTATTTAAACAAAAATTTAAACGATTATTTCAACAAAAATTTAAACGATTATTTCAACATAAATTTAAACATTAAATTCAACAAAAATTTAAACGATTATTTTAGCAAAAATTTAAACGATTCTTTAAACAAAAATTTAAACATTAAATTCAACAAAAATTTAAACAATAAATTGAACAAAAATTATTATTTTACGATTATTTAAACAATAAATTTAATATTAATTTGAACAATTAATTAAACATTTTTTTTAACAAAAAATTCAACGTTCATTTAAACAAAAATTCAAACAATAAATTTAATATTAATTCAAACAATTAATTGAACATTTATTTTAACAATAAATGCAACGTTCATTTAAACAATAAATTTAATTCTAATTCAAACAATTATAATAAATTTATTTAACAAATTTTCAAAATTTTTTTCTATGTATTATCCATAATCCAAATTTAATGTCACAATTTTTTAATAATTATCTCACGTGTTGTTGATGTGCTTAAGTTGAATTTCACGTTGTTATAATTTTCAAATCTACTATTATTTTCTAAAAATGTAAAATAGCAAGTATATATTAATTACACAATGATTATTGATTAGATAAGATTTTTTTTATGTAAAATTATACGAATATTTTGAATTTATATTGATAATTTTAAGCATGGAACTTACGTGTGACTGACTTCGTAATCTTTTCTTTATAAGAACATTAAATAAGTATATTTTCAGAAAAATTTATAACTAAACCTGGTGAACATACTGAATTATTGATGACACGATCTGTTGCAATTACTCGTAATTGATATAAATAATATTTAAAATAACAAATACATCATATCATTATCAATTCTTGTAAGAATTATATAAGAAAAATATACAACATGCTGAGCAACTTCTCTTAATATTTCTTTTTTTTTAAAAGTTTTACATATACATCAAGCAATTCATTATATCCATCAAGTGCCTCATCGTATTTACGCTTTTCTGTGTATTCATCACTAAGGCTACGTCGTATTTTTGATATTTGTTTTGCATTGTTTTTACGTTTTGCAAGTTCTTTGTCCCTCTTTAATTCTAAAAAAAAATGATATTTTTTTTTATTTTTCTGCAATATTTTAGAGATATAATTTTTAATTTTTTACTTACTCATTAACATTTTTTTTTTGTAGATTATTTTATTAATTTCTATGTATCTATAACATATTGATTAATTCCTCTTACAATTTTTTTGACAATTAATGCATTACGATCTTTACCACACATTTGAGGAACAAGTAAAAATTTATCTCTTGACAATATACTTGTTAACAAGATCATCATTGAAATGTAATTCGCGTTCTTTAACAGCTACAATTTCAAACTCTCGAATAATCTGTAAATAAAATATCAAAGATTAAATAAAAATATCATAATATCATAATAAATTCACAATATATTTCAAAGATTGCTCAATCAATTTTTAAATGATAATTATTTTTAGCCAAGTCAATGAACTTTTTAGCTTATTTTTTGATATATTATTTAAACAATTGCAAAGACATTATTTAATTTCTTGTTAATGATTATTAATTTTAATTTGACAAATCAATTTGTTTTAATTAAATTTAATTGATTTATATATTTACTTTGGCAACGATGAGTTGTAGTGTCTGCAGACTTGTTCAACAAAACGTTTACCAGGGCATATTCTGCGACCAGCGCCAAATGGTGCCACCAACAATGGTGAATGTGGTAATAATGATTTAATCCAACGATCGGGCATCCACTTTTTTCCAATATAAAAATTATCATCATTCAAACCAGCTATCCACGTGTGTAACAATACAACAGTCTGTAATTATAAAAAATTCATTTTCATTAATATAAACAAGTAGTTTTTAATTTTTAAATAAATTATAAACATACTCCTTCTTCTAATTGATAATCAGATAGTTCAATTGGTGCATCAAGAAGCCGAGCTATACATGGAGCTGTTGGAAGCATTCTAAAAGTAATTAAAATTTTTTTTTTTATCAATATTTAATAATTTCTTTTTTAATTTTTCTTGTCATATATTTACCTGAAACCTTCTGTAATACATGCTCTTAAATATTTTGCACCTCTAAGATTTTCAGCAACAAGATCACATCCTTCGGGTGCAAGATTAATAACTTCATCATAAAGTATCACCTCTGAAAATTCCTCACCGTGTTTATTCCAGCAGCAATAAAATCAACTTTAAATTGTTGTTTTTTTATTTGTGCCTTGATGAGCAACAAATTTATTGAGATTAGATATATGAAAGTATTACAATAAGAGATGGATAACTCAGTTCTTTCCAGGGTATTCGTTCACTATCAATTTCACGATACAATTGATCCAATTTGGCAACTTCAATGTAATGTTTTTTTTTTTTCCTCAAGTACCAAAACTGTCAATATCGTATTTTGTACATCTTTTACGTTCTTCATTTTTAATGTAAATTAACTAATTTTATTACAATAATTAATTAATTAATTAGTTTATTTCTGCGTTAATTATTTAGATAATTAACATAATTTAGTTTTAACGATAATTTTATAAACATTAATCAAGTATTTTTTTTTAATTATTAATGCTGATAAACATTTTGATAAATTTACAATTTTTTCCCATTTTGAATATGTATCTAGTAATTTTGAATTATTTATTCCCATGAGTATGACAAATAAACATGATGAATTTCTAGCACGTCTTTGACTTTGTAATCAAATGCTAAAATCATTTAGTCCATTATTCATGGACATGGTGGAATATCAATGCCTTCATCAGCAACACCAGCTGCAATTTAACAATT
Organism: Aphidius gifuensis; assembly: GCF_014905175.1. Taxonomy (NCBI): domain Eukaryota; kingdom Metazoa; phylum Arthropoda; class Insecta; order Hymenoptera; family Braconidae; genus Aphidius; species Aphidius gifuensis. The sequence continues at coordinate 8,071,679 of NC_057792.1, read as the reverse complement.
AATTAAACCTTGACAACAATTTTCTAATGTTGCATTATTCCATATAGTAATACACATTGATTCAGGTAAATTTTCATATAGATCATCAGGCTTAAGCAAATATAAATCTTCATTTGATTCTTTAATTCTATTTAATATTTTAAATAAAATATTTTAAATTATTAAATTAAATTAAATATTTTAAATAGAATAATAATTTTTTTAATACTGTTATTTTAGTTAACAAATGATGTATCATTGTCAGTTTTTTTTTCACAGATAATAATTAAATTGAATGTAATTATAAAACTGTACTACCACCATATAGACCCATTGTTTTATAATGTTCTTGTGCTGATAGAACATTTGACATGAGTCTACGATTTGTTGATTTTGTTTGAAAAATAACCCTTGATGCTTGATTACAATTTGGTGTTTGTAAATGTGTTACTTGTGAAATTTCTCTCATATCTTGAAACATATTTATATATAAACTGATGATGCAGTTTTTTGATGAATCATCATGAAATACCTGTTGTTTTTTAACTCAAGCATCAGTTATTGGTGATATCAGTGAATAAACCATTTTTAAAACCTTTTCTTGACGCCCCAATTATTCTATTATCAAGCTCGAATTTTTCTGTATTTAATTTTTGTACAAGTGTTTTAAAATGTATAGAAAATTTTTTTTTTACGTTTAATTCAGCCTCAATTTAATAATAAATAGTACCATTAATTAATTAGTATTAATTAATAATAATAATTGATTGAATATATTTTTTAATAAATTTAAATATATACAAAACATGAACATAAATTAAAAAATAAATATATATATAATATTATATATATTTAATATATATTATTTATATATATTATATATGTTTTATATTTATACATATTTATTCTTTAATTTATGTTCATGTTTTGTATATATTTAAATTTATCTATAAATATATTCAAATAATGAATTGAATATTATTAATTAATTCTATTAATTAATTAAATATTAATATATAGGTAAATTTATGCTGAATATAAAAGGTAAAAAAAAGTTATTCCGCTGTAAAACATTTGGTATTTAAATACATTTTCAAATTCTCAATAGTTAAACTGAGTCGTCTATCACTCAAAATGAATTTTAGAATTGAGAAAGATCTCTCAACATCGCAACTTGTACAAAGAAGACATCTTCTTCTGTCCAGTTTATTGGTCTGTTCTCAAAATTCATAGTTTCATGGCACTCGTTTAATCTCAGTAACGTCTGATACTGATGAGAAGCCATGATTCGAGTCATTCTTGTTTTTATAGGTTGCGGAACTGTTGGGGAATTCTGGATATCCTCAGATATTTCATTCATCAGCGTTAAAGCTGCATTTAGAGTCATATCGTGAGTTTCCAGATTTACAATTCCTTCACTGATAATTCTATAATTATGGGTAATCGTGTGAATTGCTCTTCGAAGACCAGGTACTCGAAAAACCCTCCGAGCTCTTGCAATTATATTTTGTGGATCGCCTATTTGTAATGGTACTATATTTACAACTCCCATTACTTGATAAAAAAAATCATTATAATAAAAAACGGCATTGAGCCAAGTTCCCCATCGAGTAGTAACTGGTCGAGGAGGTAAAGGAACACCTGGTAATTCCTGATTAAAAATTAATTGTCTCGCTGGTGACTTGCGGAAAATTTTTTTGACCAGACTTACTACATCGTTGACTCTCGGATAAATACTCCGAACCGTTTCAGCAATGCGGTGTAGGCGATGGGCTAAACACTTCACATGGATGATCTTGTTATAACCTCTATCCCTCAGAAGTTCATACGCAGTCATCATATAGTGAGCACCATCACTTGTAAACGCCAAAACTTGATTTCTGCGTATGGCTTCTGGCCACAACAGTTCTAGCCCTCTTTCCACAAAATTTGCAATATGTTCACCATTGGCTGTGACTACTTCATCCATATATATCAGTAGTGGCTTCGAAAACCCGTCAGCAAGTAGTGGCATTACCATTAAAACTGCTAACTTCCTTCCTAACACGTCGGTTGTTTCATCCACTAGTAATTGGATGGGATTGTCACCGATAGTTTGACGAATAGATGTTATAATATCAAAATTGATAATTCTCAAGTAATTTTTTCGGAGTGTGGATGCATCAGGCATGGGTATACCTATCCACTTTTCCAAACAATTTACCAGATTCGTCAACTTATCGAGTGGTATGACACTTTTTAAGAATGCTTCACAAAGCTCTAACCAGCAAGCATTCTGCCTTGATGAACACGATTCCCATGATTGCTGATCAGGCTCAGATTGTCGCCTATTGAACTCAAGAGATCTTTGGTGTTTGGGCGAATTGTGGTGTCGTAGAAGATCTCTTAGTTCAATAGTTGTTATTCTGGTCCAACAACACTGGCACTTGATCATACCTACTTGACCGAATACTTGAAAAGCATACTGGGTTTGTTGATCAGCATCAAGACGAAGATATAACCCGTTCCATTGTCTCAGTTGTTGTTCGAGTTGTGCATCAACTGCATTGACCCGTGATTGATGAACTGCTCCCAAGTGATGCCTACGAATCGAGGTCAAATTCACTTGTTGCAAATCTGCATCACAAACTGAGCAATGAACATGAGGGTTTGGTTCTTGATATAACTGGTAAATATTATCAAACTGCTGACCAGCACCTAACATTGCAGTGATAACTGTTACAATGTTTGCCCAGATATTTTCCAGAGGAGCTGGCTGTCTGTGTCTTTGATGAAACATTGTATTTACTTTGTTTGAAAATGATACAAAAAATTGTTCCCCAAAAAAAAATACTGGACAAGACAACCTCATTTTGAATATTTTAGTGTATGAGTATTTTCTTGAACACTTCAGAAGCAATATAAAAAAAGACAAAAGTTACTGACAAATGATGGTGTGAAAAAAAAAAACAATATAACAATATTTTCATAATTTATTATTTTTTACTTTTTTCTTTTTAACTGTATTGAATATGCAAATATAAGGCAAATAGATTCCTGAACCTAATGATAATAAGCTAGTGTCTAGATACCTGATAAATAAAAAAAAAAATATATTTTTTATACAATTAAACTGATAATTGAATTACTCAAAATCTTGAAAATTTTACAATTTTATAATTATAATTTATGTAAAATTATAGGTATTTTTTTATTTGCTCAATTTTTTCTTTTTTGTAATTTAATTAAAAATTTTTTTTTTATTTTATCTATTAAATTATTTTTTTTTAATTTATAAATTAACAGAAAAAAAAGCTCAACAAAAAAGACTAAATAATAATATTTTAAAATTGTTTGTTTGAAAAAAAATTAACTTTGGATTTAAAATAAAATATTTAGTATATTTTATGATATAAATACATGTATCAAATCTATTGCATCATGCAACTTACATGTGCTGTCAATTATGAAAATTTACGATATTTCAAAGTATTTTTTATATTATTCTATATTAACTTTATGCACGAAACAATTTTTGAAATATATTTTTATAAATATAAAAACTCTCTCAATCAATCTTAAAACTTTTATATATGTTTGTAGAAACATGTGTGTGATGATGTGGCTTCATGATTTTAAACTATACACCCACCATCATAACTGTATGAGCAGTCTATCAGCTCAATAAATTTAATATTATTTGATATCTCATATAATAAATATTCAATATATATATAATTGATTTTAAATTTATTTTACTAAAACTACTTGTTATTTATTTATTAGCTTAAATTTATATTTTCATTAATCAAAGATTAATAAATTTATACATATATTAATTTTTTGTTTTATAAATTTTCAATTAAAGCAGTGGTGATTCTATTTAATGTATGGAATACAATTGAATCGTTCGAATAATCTATAAATGTCAATTGTATATAGTTTGTAACTATCAATTCGTAAAGCCAATTGATTGTTGAATGAATCAAGTTGCTTGTCTTTCTGTTTTTTTTTTTTTTTTTTTTTTTTTTCTCGGTCATTGTATAGATTTATTGATGACCCTTCAACCTACTATTTACCATAATCGATGCTAAAGTCAAACAGGTTATTATTCTCTAACAATTCTTACAATTACATTGTTTCTTTTTAAACAAAAAAAATAAATAAAAAATCCTCATGCAAAAATTTTTCATGACTGGCATTTGTTACAGATAAAATAAAATTCAATTGTCCAAAAAATAATAGCAAAATTATAATTAACAATTGATTGACTTAATATTATTTCAGTGAATTTTTTTTGCAAACGTATTTATTTTTTTTGTCTTGAACAAAAAACGTTGATTAAAAAAAAAAGAAAAAAAAAAGGGGCTTTAAAATCAAGTACATGGATAATGTAAAAGCAGTGAAGTTCAATTTGCATTTAAAGATAAAACCAGTACCAAGAACCAACATATAGCGATAATTTGAATCAATAATAAATAAATATAAAAACGAAATTCTTGGAAAAAATTTATTTCTGGTGTTTCATTCTTTTTTTGTTTTATATTAACGATCAATCATTATAAAAATTTTTACATAAAAAAAAGAAAAAATAATCAATATCAAAATAATATCAATTAAATTAATTTAATGTGTATCCACACCAACATGTTAGAAATTAAAAATTATTTGATCAAATATTATCGTTTTTTTTTTACATAGATACCTAATAAATAAAAAAAAAAATATATTTTTTATACAATTAAACTGATAATTGAATTACTCAAAATCTTGAAAATTTTACAATTTTATAATTATAATTTATGTAAAATTATAGGTATTTTTTTATTTGCTCAATTTTTTTTTTTTTATAATTTAATTTAAAATTTTTTTTTTATTTTATCGGTGGCAAATCGCCCTCGGTGGCGCACAGATATTTCTGAAATATTCATCTGTCCAAAAAATTTGCACGCAAACGTTTCAAACTGTCAAATGTTGAATTATTTTTAAAAATGTGTTAATGGAAAAATAGAAATTTTATAAATTCAATTGACAATTCAATTCCCAACTGATTCAAAAAATTTCTTGATGAATTTAATTGCTTTGAGTTAATGAGATATTATTTTTTTAAAGTTGATTAAAGTTTTTATTTATATTTATTTAAATACGCTGAATTGTTTAATACTCAACATAAATAAATATCTACTGCTAAATATAAACTGTCGTTGATATTTAAAATAATGTGACTATAGTTTTATCTATCGTTAACAAGCAAAATAATTATTGTAAGGGATTTGATACCATGTGTTGTTTACGAACGCCATTTGATTGATTGACATTTCAACTTTATTTTTTTTTCATATACCCACTAGTAATTTTTTTTTTATTAGAGAAAATTTTTTTAATATATATTTATGAAATTTACCCGATGGCTTACTTATTTTTCCAGTCGTCTAATTACATTCCCAAGAAATTTTATAACAACTCAATACAATAACTTTTTGTCAAAATATAAATACAATCAAAAAAAGTATTATTTAATATCTTGAATAACAATTAAGTAAATTTAAATAATTAAATTTAACCAAAAAAACTTGTGTCTGATTGTGCATAATCGATATCTGCCAGATAAAAAAAAACTTGGGAGAGATTTTGAGAAAAGCTTTTGAACTGTGTCACTTTTCACGTTATATATTTCTGCTCATTCGTCAAAAAAACCTCTAAAAGACATCCATCAAGATTTCCATTTCATAGCTTAAAAAAATATATATATAATTTTTCATCTAAATAATAATAATAATAGTAATAATATTATAAATAAATTTCACGATAAAAAAATTTATTAAATATATGTATTTAAGTTTTATACAGATAATGCGATTGATCGATTTTAAAAAATTACAAAAACGTGAATGCTAAAAATCTAGTTTCACTTTTATAAAATGTACAATAATAGAAGCAATTCTGAATTTATATATATTTTTAGGTATAAATTTGTAGAAAATTTTGCGTATAATTAAAAAATTGTGCAATAATTCAAATAAAATAAATAAAAATAATAAGAAGTTTATATCTTTTCTTCTACATATTAACTTATCGGTTCTAAATTATTATTAATCTCTTTGTGATTTAATGATTAGTTTTCCACTCAAATAATGAAGTTGAAAAAAAAAAACAAATTAAAATTTAATACGGGAAAAAAATATACTTGAATGACGCGCAACTTTGTTTTTTTGTTTAAACACAGCCTTTATGAAATAAATTATTGATTTTTTTTTTAAACTTTTATTTTATTTTTTACAATAAAATTCGGTTAATTTAGTTCAAAGTACTGAATAGTTTAGGTTTCAACTTTTTTTGATTTATTCAAAAAATTATTAAACAAAAATTCAACATTTGTTTAAGCAATAAATTCATTGAAAATTTCATATTGGTATAACTTAATTAAATGATATAATGCAAGTTGTCCTGGACCAAGTGGTGATGAAAAATATGGATGATTTGGAAATGTTCTAATGTTCTAATTCATTTTAATATTAATATGGCGTTTTTTCTTTATTTTAAAACTAAATTAACTCGGACACTACGTTTTTTTTTTAAATATGGATTCCAAGTATAACCTAAATATGTGTAAATGAACTTTTTGAATTCAAAATAACACCCATTTGTCGACTTCAATTGATAATAAAAATCTCAACGAAAGCTTTGAAAAATCGATTGTACTCTACGTCATGAGGTGCATGTAAGGTGGATATATTTTTATAATTCTTTTTATTTTTTAAAATGAATATTTTTATTTATATTCATTTTTTATTATTTATATTTAAAAAAAATAAATTAGTTATTTTAATGAATAAAAATGATTTTTTTAGATTTATTTAAATTTATTTATTATATTTATTTATTTTAGATTTTAGTTCATTCAATTATTCAATGAAAAATATTTGTTTTATTCAATGAATATGGCAAACATATGTTTTGTTTATGTTTTGTTTAAATTCAAAAAAATAATTGAAAATTTGTTTAAAACCAACTTCATATTCAACAAAAAAAAAATCATATTTATTTTTTCTCTCAGTGTTTGAGAGTGGCTTGATAAAAATCGAAAATATTTAATTGAATTGAAAATTTAATAAAAATAACGCTGAATAAATATAATGGCTTATGCACTCATTAAGTGGAGAGGTGGTCAGGTATCAACATCTGTTGAACCATCGTCATCAATCATGAAAATTGGTTAAATTACTAAAGTGAAATGGGGAGAAGATGGAAAATTCTATGTAGGCCGAGTCATTATAAACTGTGGTAAGTAATTTTTTTTCAATATTATAATGAATTATTATAATATTGAAATTATTATAATATTGAAGTGAAATGTCACCTCACGCTTGACACACAATTTTCCTCGGTTTAATTATAAAGTTTTTTTTTTTCATCGAAATTATTCAACTATTAATTCATACAATGTAATTAAAATCTGTAGTTTTTTTTTTATTAAATGAAATTAATTAGTTGAATAATTAATTTTTTTAATTTATTTAATTTAGAATATATACTTAAATTTAATTTTTCATTCAAATTTTTAGTAATTAATAATAATTAATTAATTAGAATAAAAATTCTGAGAAATAACTTTTTGTTTTTTTTTTCTTTTGAATAATTATTAATTATTTTATTTTAGATAATGAAAATATATTAAAATCAATCGAAGTCGACAAATGGGGAATACCTATTATCCCAACGATTTTGATCAATAATAATAATATAAATTATCATTATAACATTGATGATAATATAATCGATAATGATAATATAAATGATGACACTAATAATCATAAAAACAATGATATCGAAGATGACATTGATGATAATATAATCGATAACGGTAATATAAATAATAATTATGAAAATATTGATGAAAATTTAATTGTTAATAAAAATAATAATGAGAATATAATCGATAATGATAATATAAATAATAATTGTCAAGATGATAATGATATTGATGAAAATTTAATTGTTGATCAAAATAATAATAATAATCATGAAAATAATAATAATGAAGATGACACTGAAGAGAATATAATCGATAATGATAATATAAATAATGATTATGAAGATGATAATAACAATGAAGATGAAAATGATAATAATCATAATAATAATGAAGAAGAAAATTTAATAACTAATAAAACTAATAACAATTATAATGAAAATGATAATAATGATGTTTCAAATAATGGTAAAAGTGATTTAAATCCCTGGAACCAAGAATGTCGAAACCGTGTTCAACTTGTTCCAGGAATTCCCGTTTTTATAGACAAATGTGAACTTAGAGGAATTAGACAGAGAAATATAAAGAAGCCAAAAAAATTGATAACAACTGTATTTAAAGAAATTTTTAAAAAAGATGAAATAAAAAAAATGACTGTAACAAGACGTGGTACAGGCCGAGATTCAATACCTGATGATGTATTTAAAGCATTAAAAAGTAGTTTTTATTTATTTATTTATTTCTTAATTGAATAATTGATTTTGATATATATTTATTTATTAATTTTTTTTTTTTAGGATTTGTAGATGATGAAATTCCAGATGAAATATTGTCAAAAACTGAATTCAAAAAATGTTTGACTGACATGTGCCGCAATGTTCGTCTTTATAATAAAGAAAAAAAAAAAAATCAATTATTGTTAATTAATACTACCATCGTTTAATGCACTTGAGCATTTAAATAAAACTTCGTTATTAAACAATTTAAATATTAAAATAATCGTTTAAATTTTTGTTGAAATAAATGTTTAAATTTATATTATTATTAAAACATCACTCAGCAATATTTTTTAATTTTTAATATTTTTTAATTCAACCATGTATTGATTTATTTCCTTGACAAAATTCCTAGTAGTATGAAAAATAAAAAACAACATATTTAATATAACATTGTTATGTTTAGATAACATGGTACTAGAATTTTGTCTTTTTCTTTTTTTTTTTTTAATGCTTATGTCTGCTATTAATGTGCTTGCTGAATTAATTTGGTGGAAGAAAATTTAACACAAGAACGAGTGAAGGTGAAAATTAAAATTATTTGTATTTCAGCCATTGGTCATCACAATAAAAGAGGAGCCGATAGATGCACCACGTGAAATGACAAAGATAATAATGAAAAAAATAATTCAATTGATTTTACAAAAAATACAATACCATCAACATCATCATCATCACCATCAAATAATAAACAACAATTAGATTCAAATAATAACACAAAAATCGTACTACTAGAAGTCGTGAACTTGATTCATTGATAAAAGATAATAATATTGATACAAAATTACGTAAAAAAAATCAATCACAATCAATCACAATCACAAATCACGTCATTAATTATATCATATAGAAAAGTTACTAAGATGTCCACTATGTAGAATTATGTTTGATTCACCTGATTTATGGTTGAAACATCAAGTAAATGATCATGAAAAATATCATGAAAATAAAAAAGGTAGAGTAAGATATCGATGTAATTACTGTTGTGTTTTTTATGGAAGAAAATATGGATTACATCAACATATACATCATTATAATACAATTGATAGTAGTGAAAATGTAATTAATGGAAATCGAAAAAATATACAATTAAATTCTACAAGAAAAACTGAAAAAAGACCAAGATCAAGAAAATCAATTGTTCAATCAATAAGAAGACGTAATAGAGAAAAATTATTAAATCAACAAAGACTAAATTTACAAGCATCAAAAGACAATGAAAAAACAAATAAAAATAATGTAATTTTAAATAAAGAAATTGGGAAATCATTGGTAATCAATGATTCAATTGAACAACAAAATGTAAAATTACAACAACAATAATTAAACATACATACATACAACAATTAAAACAATTAAATAATAGCAATATGCAATCAAGATCTGGTGCAAATAGTCCATTGGTACAAATACATGCTATTCCAAAAGAACTTGAAGCATTACTTGGTGATTGTGATGATATTCCAATGACAAATTTAAGATCAAAGAGTCTTGAAAAAACTAATGTTGATAATAGAAAAAATTCAAATACAATAACATCATCGTCATCACCATTATTATCATCACGACCAATATTATCACGTTCATCAGCAAGAAAAATTCAAAGTTTACACCAACAATATAATTGTCGTGATTTTAATAATATAATTTAATGAAAAAGTACGTCTACCAAAAGATAGAAAAATATTGATAGTGTATATCAACGACCAAATTGATCTTGAATTACGTAATTTAGATATTGCATTAAAACAATTGGAAAAACCAAATATATCAAATAATAATTTTAATGATAAAACAATGAATAAAGAAAATTTACCGAATGAAAATTATTTAATTCATAATAATACAAATGAAAAAACAACAACAAAAACAATAAAATTAAATAAATATATATAGATCAAGTGCATGTCGTTCACGTTTTACAAATAAATACAAATTAATAAATCATTTTTTATGTTTTCATACAAATTCAAGTAATTGTGAATGTGGTATTTGTCGTATGAAATTTATAAATTCATGTAAATTAAAAAAACATTTATTATTACATTGTATTAAAATTGTTGCATCAAAACATGATCATTCACCAATTGATGCTAAAGGACAAATTAAATGTTTAACCAGTTCATTGGATTAATATTTTTTTTTTTTAAATATGTAGTAAAGAACTTTCGTCATCGAAATAACATGAATTTTTATTTCGAAATTCGTTCATTATTAGAACAATGTAACACGACAATAAATAACAAGATTCAAGTGTGTGTATGTGTAGCTTATAAATCTTAATAAATTAAAAAAAAATTGTCATATTGCAAAATATAGCGGTGTAAATTGTAAATTACGAATTTCTGAAATTGGCTGATAATGAGAACACTTTTTGATGAACCAAAATAAATTTCATCAACTGATGCTGGAGCATGATAACCAGGTTCCTTATTGCTCGGTGCATACCTTAGAAATTGAATGAAAAAGGAATATTTTTATTTATTTTTATCGTCATAATGTAATGTCTTTTAAATATTCAAATTATTTACCAATATTCTATTTCTATTTCACTCCTCCGATGTGAAATGTAACTATGTTTTTTTTTCGTTCGAGACTGTGCAGTTTTCTTAAAGAAGCATAATTTTCCAAATACCAAGGATCAACATTCTGTCGTCCTTTACCAGTATCACCTGTTTAAATTTATTTATTGTTTAAATTTTTGTTTAAATAGTCGTTTGAATTTTTGTTTAAAAAGTCGTTTAAATTTTTGTTGAATTTATTGTTTAAATTGTTGTTTAAATTATCGTGTCAATTTTTGGTTAAATTTTTGTTTAAAAAGTCGTTTAAATGTTTGTTCAATTTATTGTTTAAATTGTTGTTTAAAAAGTCGTTTAAATTTTTGTTGAATTTATTGTTTAAATTATCGTTTAAATTCTTGTTTAAATTTTTGTTTAAAAAGACGTGTAATGTCCTGCGGTAGGCGCACCAATTTTTTTTTATTTTTATGTTTAAACCTTTTTATCTGATTATATATTCAGGGTATATTTCGATACCCCGAGCTCCATCTTACGCAATATAACAGTAGTATATTTTGGGGAACCAACGACTTGGCCCCCTCAATAATTTTCTTGAGCCGGCACTAATGCCAAGCGGCAATACCGCCAATTTTCTTAATTAATTTAACATATATTACATTGTGAGTGATATCAACAGAATCGCAAAATTACAAGGATTCTCTTGATACCACTCATGTTATAAAATTTTAATTAGAAATATTTTTAATTACTAATCAAAGATCACGCTTTCGGGCTGACCAATAGAAAAAAAGTAGACTAAGGAAAATAGGAAATGGACCAGGAGAAAACCGAACGTCTCCGAAAGATCCCCACTTTTCTAAGGGTTGATTGAGTCCCAAACTAAATCGATCTAGATTTTACAGATCACTTGGTCTGCAGTCTCTGCACCATAACTAGCTCTTCCAGCTCTAATTAAGTTCTACTTAATCGCCGAAGCTTTATTCTTCTAATAAAGACTTAGAAAATTTGATTATTTTTGGGTTTAAAGACTTAGAATATTTTATTTTTCTGAATTAAAACTTAGAATATTTTTAATTTTCTGAATAAACACTTAGAAATATTTTATTTTTCTGAATTAAAACTTAGAAAATTTTAATATTTTTAAATTAAAACTTAGAAAATTTTTAATGTCTGAATTTTTGACTTGGAAAGGTTTAATTATTTTTCGGATTAAAACTTAGAATATTTTTATTTTTTCTGAATTAAAACTTAGAATATTTTTAATTTTCTAAATAAGGACTTGGAAATATTTTATTTTTCTGAATTAACACTTGGAAAATATTAATATTTTTAAGATTAAAACTTGGAAAATTTTACAATATCTGAATTTTGACTTAGAGGAATTTAATTATTTTTGGATTAAAACTTAGAATATTTTTATTGTCAAATCAGTTACAAGTTTAATTATTCGATATTTTAATATTATTCAATCAGATTTAAATTCTTTAATTATTTCAAATAATTCGTATAGCCTTCTGCTATACAATAAATTTAATTAAATTTGTTTTAAATATATTTTAAATTCAATAAAATAATTAATTAATTAAAGATTTAAATTGTGTACTACGCGAGTGCTTTACTTTTACGACTAACACCGTTGTCCATCATCAATCCACTACACATCTTTAAGTATCCATTGTAATCAAAGCGAAACCAAGGTCGAGGTCCACGTCGTTGTAGCCAGTAATTTTAATTCAACTATCATTGTAAGTACAACTATTGATTTTATATTGAGTGTTTATTTGTGTTTGATATCAGTGTAATTTTAAGTAGAGTCTCGGCGATAATCAAGTGTATTAATTACGTAAATGTAGAGTCAGTGTTCCATTTATTTTCTTAACAACTAGATTGCTTCTCAATCTAGTTGATGATTCACCGGGTCGCGCAATATTTAATTAACGGGTCGCTTCTTTAATATTTCAAATCACTGACTCCGTAATTTACTTGATGTTTCTCTCTCTATATTATCGACGCGTGGGGCCTTTGTTTTAGTGTATTTTTGCGTATTTTATATTTTTATATTTTTATAATTTTTTACGTCGAATTAAGTGTGTTTTTATATGTAATTTTTAATTCAAATCATGGTGTTTCTTATAAATAAAATTGATGCTTTTTCCGAATAATAAATTTCGTGTGTCGTCTCAATTATTTTATTATCAAATTATATTTGTGTTTGTGTTATATTTTTCGTGTCCTTTTCAGGTGTCATTTACCCTTCCTAAATTACGCGTCTATCTGCCCAAACCTACCTATAGTTTGTCTTAAGTGCGCTGGGTGAATTGGGTCAATTAATTACAAATCATGCAGGATTATTTTATAGGGCAAAATAATTATGTCTTGTAAATAATCCGGCTACGATATTTCAGACGTTTAAATTTGTGTTGAATTTATTGTTTAAAAAAAAGGATCCTGAGTTTGACTTAAATATGTGTAAGTAAATTTTTTGAATTTAACAATTACACAATCAAATAGATAAACACCTAAATTTCAAAATTCAACAGTATTTACTTGCACCAGCTCTAACTCTGACCTTAAGTCCGACTATGACTCCGACTCCTACCTTAAATCTGACTCTACGTTTTTATTCAAATATGGATTCAAAAATTGGCCTAAATATGTGTAAATAAATTTTTTTAATTTAATTATAACACGAATAAATGGATAAGCACTCAAATTTTAAAATTCAACAATATCTACTTGCACCGGCTCTACCTTTGACCTTAAGTCCGACTCTACCTTCTTTTCGAAATATGGATTCTAAGATTAACCTAATTATGTGTAAATAAATTTTTTAATTTAATAACAACAAAATTAAATAGATAAACACTTAAATTTTAAAATTCAGTACCAAACAGTATCTATACTCGCACCAGATTTAACTCTGACCCTAAGTCCGGCTTTGACTCCGACTCCGACCTTAAACCCGACTCTATACTTTTTTATTTGAATATGGATTCTAAAATTGGCCTAAATATGTGTAAATAAATCGTTTCAATTTAATAATAACACAATCGAATAGATAAACTTTTAAATTTTAGAATTCAACAGCGTATCTACTTGCACCAGCTCCAACTCCGACCTTATAAGTCTTAACTCGGACACTACGATTTTTTTTTAAATATGGATTCCAAGTTTAACCTATATATGTGTAAATGAACTTTTTGAATTAAGAATAACACAATTGAATAAGTAAACACTCGAAATTTAAAATTTTAAAAGAAAAAGAATTTACTCCCACATATTTAGGTTAATGTTAAAATCCATATTTAAAAAAAAAAACGTAGAGTCAGATTTAAGGTCGAGTCAGACTTAAGGTCAGAGTTAGAGCTGGTGCAAGTAGATATTGCTGAATTTTAAAATTTAATTGTGTTGTAATTGAATTAAAACAATTTATTTACACATATTTAGGCCAATTTTAGAATCCATATTTGAATAAAAACGTAGAGTCAGATTTAAGGTCGAAGTCAGACTTAAGGTCAGAGCTACAGCTAGTGCAATTGTTATACTTTTGATTGATATTTTTTTTTTCTTTTTCTTATAATTTACACTCTATGAAATAACAAGGACGTTATATATATAGAGTGTCAAATATTAACAAGTGTTTATTTAATTATTAACAATAAAGCACGTATAGTCCAGCGCGGCGTGTGAGTGTACCTTGTAAAGTACACTCGTTTTTTTTTTTCTATTTTTTTTATTCTATCTATGATGAATATTTCATAGTAATTTAAAAAATAAAAAATATTATGGTGAAAAGAAAATTATATTGTGTGTAAGGTTAATTTAAAAAAAAAAGATAATAATTTCATTACTTAACTGATATATTGAGTTTTTATAAACTTTGAAAAATTAATTTTTATTTTACCTTATAAAAAAAGAAATACTAGGGAAAATGTAACACGAAATTCGTAATATTATTGAAGGTAAATTAATCGAAAAAAATAAAACACACAAAACAATAATTGTTACTGAATAATAATTTATGTAGACCCATTGGATCGTTAGCACACCATCGCTTTAGGAATTAAAATATGAAATAAACAAATAAAAAAATTTGTTTGCAAATGCATAGGCGATAATAATTGATATTTATTAATTTTTTTTGTCACCAAATAATGGTTAAAATAATAAAATAAAAATCTCAATGAAAAGGAAGATAAAAAGAAAATACTTTTTAGATATGGTTGATATAGGTATACAGGTTGTCACGAGAGAGCCACGGTGTCTACGATGGTCGATCAGCCTCTATCCGCGCTTGTCAAGAACCGTGGAGGTTCAAATTGACGTTGTGGACCTGGCTAATAATCCTCCCATATGGGACCACGTTGCGTACGTCCCGATCTACTAAAGAGAACATGTCCGTTAGTGCTGTTCAAGTTGTGTCTGTTCAAGCCAGGTCTGTCACACTATAAATGCCTCCGTGTGGCTGCACGAACCCGCCCGGCACGCAATAATATCTCGTGGCAGTATTGTTCTTGTGCACGTTATTTGATATTGTGTACGAATTACCCATCATACTCATTTATATATTCATTTACCTTTTTTTTTTTTCATATACACACATCTTTTTATTATTTTATTTTTCAACGGATAATATACTAATACATCATCGTTCATGGTATACTTATAATATTGATTGTTTTTTTTTTTTTTTTTTTTGTTATTAAAGTTCAGGGTAAAATAAGACACTCGAAAAATAATTTTTATATTTTTATTTTCGTGTTTGTTTTTTAGATAATTGATAAAAAAATTTCTTCTCTCTTTATTTGATCTTTCTTTCATCTCTTTTTATTTGATTGTTAATAAAGAAAAGATAAAAATAAATTAAAATTGAGTTATTTAACAAGCGTAATATTTTGATACGCAAAGACAACAAAATAAATTTCAACTCAAATAATTTAAATTGTAATATGGTATGTTCATTTTACCAAACTGGTCCGGGACTGAATTAAGTATAATTATACTTAAATTAATTAACACAAATTATTCAGTACTAAATTACCTACTCTATCCAAAAGGACATTTGAAAAAGAGAAAAAAATCAAACAAAAAAAGTATATATTTTATTTTTATAATTATCAATTGGCCTACTGAAAAAAAAAAAATATAAATACTCTCCAAATATAAATCCTCATTTATGATAAAAAAAAACTAAAAAAAAAATAATTGTAAACAATGGAACAATGAAAATTCAAATCGGTGTTTTTTCAATGATTTTTAGTTTTTTAATCTAAATTTTAAGATATGATATTATTATTATTTACAATTAATGATTAACAAACTTATTATTTAATTTTTATAATTTGCAAAAATCATGTGTTTAATGTGATATTAGTCTATTAACTTTTATCTACAAAAAATCGATTGTACTACATCATGAGGTGCATGCAAGGTGGATATATTTTTATAATTCTTTTTATTTTTTAAAATAAATATTTCCATTTATATTTATTTTTTATTATTTATATTTTTTAAAAATAAATTAGTTATTTTAATGAATAAAAAAGATTTTTTTAGATAAATAATTTATGTTTATTTAATATTAAGCAATAATGTACTTCCCAGGTTCATCAAAATTGTGTAACACACAAACAATTGAATATTATATTTTTAAACATGATTTTGAATAATAAAAAAAATGTTTAACTAATTTAAAAATTGAAATTTTTAAATGCTCACAATATCAAAAAACCTGTGGATCCCCTGACCTATATATCTTTGTTTACAGAGGTATTGTTTTTTTTTTTTTTTTTTATTTATTTTCATTTTCCGTTTTACAAGCGATTTATCTACCATTTCTAATAATTAGTAAAAATGGTAGAATGTAGATATATAATTTGTACGTGTACAGGTGCTCGCGCAGTCAAAAAAAATTTATTGCTATTTAATATATGGGGAGAGAAAATTTTCATGAAAATTTAAGAAACATATTGCCGTGCGCGAGAAACGCAGAAAAAAAATGTTAAAAAAGATAATTAAAATGTCAATTTGGAATCTTAAAAGTGTTTAGTATTGATTTTTTTTTTTTTTTTGAGTTTAAATAAATAAATAATTTTGATGTTTAAAAAAAAAAATGCGCGCACGGGGTTGTGAGAATCAGTTGAAATGAAAAATAAAAAATTACATAATTTTGTAATTAATGTAAAAAAAAAAAAAAAGGTAAATGATTATTTATAAAATCAATAAATTATTTTGAAAGATTGAACGACAGCCAAGTGATATCTGGGTCGAGCTTTAATTATTTATTTTTCTCAGCTAAAAAAGAACCACGTTATTTTTAATTTTTTTTTTTTCGATGCAGATAATATTATCCTTCGTATACAGCTGTACAATTTTTGCAAAAAACTTTATTTTTTATTTTATTTTATACAACACGTGTCATGAGATTAGAAAATTTAAAAAAAAAAAAAAGTTTATCAAGCTTGATGATATTTCTCAATCCAGATACGAAACGACTGTGGATTTATAAAAAAGCCAACTTTCGATACACTATCAAATTATCAAAATAAATAATTAATTATTTTTTTTTTCATTAATTTCATTCATCATTTATTAATTTTTATTCTCCAAACAAAAAAAAAACCTTTCCAATTGATAAGTTAATTATTTTAAAAATTTGAAAAAATAAAGTTAAAAACTTCTAGGATTTTAGAAAAACAAAATAATTATCAGAATAATTTATAATGTCAATGAGCTTCTTTAACAATATAGAAAAAGTAATTTTTAATACACATTTGATGTTTATCAACAAACTTTTTTTACAAATTTTTTTACATCAAATTTAATTGAATTTAATATTGCACTATTTCCAATGGCTGTTACGTTATTGAAATTTTCATTTGTTCATTCACATAAATGAGCTATCAAAACAAAAAAAGGCAAAAATAATATTGCAAAATTTTGTGCGTAATAATTTAAACTAAAAACTAATTTAAAAAATAATTTAAATTATTTGCCAGCGCACTCTTAACAACTCAATTTAAATTAATTTTTTTTTTTATTATTATAATATATCAGCAGCCTTACAAGTTTATTTATTTAATTTTTTTTCATGCACATTTTTTGTGTCGATAAAATTCAAGCATACTTTTTTATTTTTATTTTTTTTTATTTTTCTATTTGCAGTTATTCTATCTATTTTCAATCATACAAAAAAACATTCATATATACCTATTATTATAAATATAAATATATACGTGTGAACGAGCTTTTTTTTTCAAGTGAATTTTCACATATCATTGATACTTTTATTATGTGCAAATAAAATAATATTAAATTACCCAGAGAATTCATTGACTCTCTCTCCCACCTTCTCGTATCATTAAACTGTATAAAATATTTTCAATTGTATATCAACAACAGTCATCGTACATTTTTTAGTACAATGTTAATACATTATTACAATAGTTATAGTTATTGTAATCAATATAACATTCACAGCATTTCATCAAAATCTTTCAAAAGCACCAACCGTGGCGGCTCAATTTCTTTTTTTTTTGAAGTGAAACTTCTTTAGAATGGGCAGTAAAAAAAAAAAAACAAAAGATGGATGCAACGAAAGTAACGGTATGAAGGTAAGTAATTTTAAATTATTTTTTATCTTGTTTTATTTATTTATTCCCTTGACAACGATACGAAAAAATTTGTTTAAAATTTGTTTCAAAATTTTAGTTCCATGAAAGATTCAAGAGACAAAGGTGAATATTAAGGTTAAAACTTTTATTATATACAATATATAATTTATTATGTTACTTTTGATCAAATAATGAGTATTTAAAATGAATCTGTTGAATAAACAAATAATACACAAAATAATATTTATTCAAGTGCTTGACATAATACGACAGCAACATCATAATCACAATACCAAACAACAATAAATAATATGTGGATAAAATGTGGTACCACGTGAACGTAAAGATAGTAAAGATCGTATTTTAGATTGTATAGGATTTCAAGAAACAATTAATGACATTGAAATATTAGCAGAAAAATGTGACAAATGTACTGGTAATCCTAAATCAGTAAAAATTTAAATATGACGAGGTGCTATACCAATGTCTGATAATTTTGATGAGACTTGTAATGGTGGTTATAATGATATTTTTAAACAAATAATAAGTATCTAAAATAAATCTGTTAAATAAACAATTAATACACAAGATAGTGGTTATTTAAGTGCTTGACCTAATACGACAGCAACATCATAATCACAATACCAAACAACAATTAATAATATGTGGATAAAATGTGGTACCACGTGAACGTAAAGATAGCAAAGATGGTGATTGAGATTGTATAGGATTTCAAGAGACAATTAATGAGACTGAAATATTATCAAAAACATCTGATAAATGTACTGGTAATCCTAAATCTGTAAAATTTAAAATACGACTAGATCCTATACAATGTCTGGTAATTTTCATGAGACTTGTACTGGTAGTTTTAATAATATTTTAAATCAAATACAATATTGATCATATATAAACAGCAGCAATCATAATAGAACAAATACATGGTAGTGATAGTGGCGGCGATGATGCACCATCATGTGTTTGTGGTTAATTCGCTCATAAAAAAGATGTTGAAAAAATCGATCAATATTTGACATTAAATTTTTTTAACATCAAATAGTTCGTTTTGTTTTTTTTTTTTTTTTTACGGAGGCCATAGGCTTAGCCGCAGTCTTGAATTCAAAACGATCATAACTTACGAACTAAGTAACCGAGAGACTTCGTACCAAGCTCAAAAAAAGGAAAAATTTATCATATAAATTAATTTTTTTTATTCAGTTTTTCTGTTCAGGAAAGGAACAGGAAACCTGAACATATCCTGAATAAGGTTTCCTGAACAGATTCTGACAAGAATATTATCAGGAAAAATATTTTTTGGATTTAATTTTAATTTCAATTCTAATTCTAAAACAAAATGACTAGGGACAATTTAACAAATTGTTATATTTTATATTTACGTCGCAAATTCTAATTTAAGTTTTTTTTAGCTGATGTAATTTATGAAAGCAAGAAATCACATCCGATCATCGATAGACGGCATGGCTGCGCGTGTTAAGGCCCGTAGTTGTAATCTGGACGATCCGAGTTTGCGTCCCACTAGTGGTTAGGTAATTTAAGTTATGTTAGGTATATAAAATCTTAACATATGATTTTCAACCTGTTTCATCATTAACATTGCTATAGTAAATTAGTTAGCCGATTTACAAAACATCAAATAATGAAAATTTATTTTTTTTTAGAATTACTTGATCCGTTTCAGATCAGGAATCCTGTTCCATTCCTGATCAGGTATCCTGGTCAGTTTTCCTGATCCAATTCTGATCAGAATCCTAAAAAAATGCGTTACATTCTGATCCATGCCTGTTCAGGTATCCTGGCTCTAACCCTAATATCTGGTCAGGTTTCCTGATCTGATTCTGATCAGAATCCTAAAAAAGAGCGTTACATTCTGATCCGTTTCTGAACAGGATTCCTGATCCGGTTCTGATTTGAAATCAGGTTCCCTGATCCGGTTCTGATCAGAACCTTAACTAAATTTCCACTCGGGATTAGGCTCAATTTATGTGTCTCAAAAAACTCTATCGCCCGCTTTGAAAAATTCTTTTCCATTTATAATAGTTTTTGAGAAAAAAAAAAAAACCTTCAAAATTTGAAAAAAAATTCGGATATTTAATTTTTTTGCGCGAAAACTGTTATTAAGAGAAAAAAAATCCGTAATGCCGTCACTAGATTTTTCTTAGGCGCATAATTTGAGCCTAATACGAACTCCCTATCTTGATTATTACAAAAGTTATGGCTCGCCGAAAAAAAAATAAAAAAAACGGACCAAAAAATGTCATCATAGAGTTGAAATAAAATGTTTATAAGGCTCCAAAAAAAGCTTTAAAAAACTCTATTGCCTTTCTTTTAAATATGAATAATAATTTCGTTAATTAACGGTAAAAATATGTCTAAGCAATAAAAATAACAATGGCCCTAGCCGGAGTATTAAAAATTTTTAATTCTCAACGGGTAACGCTGGCCACATGCCCCAACAAATGTTACCAGGTCTTTTTTTTTTATTCGAATATTGAAGAGATAGCTACTTAATTAAAATCAGATTCATTTCGATTATAATTTGTATTAACTTTATTTATATTTTCCAGGCTTTAACCTGTCAGATTACGAGACTGAAATTGGTTCAATATTCAATAATATTGAAAGCTTAAGTCATCTGAAGTTGATATATCGGGAAAATATTTAAAGATATCATCCCGACAAAAATCCTGACGATAAACAACTGAAAAAACTCAGTATTTCATGAATATATATACATAAAATAAAAAAAAAGATAGTCAAGTTCCCCAAGGTGCACCCTAAGTGTTCCGTAGGATTTTTTATTTTTTTTCTTGCTGTTTACAAAAATATTGTAAAAAAACAGTTTGTGACACTACATATCGTTGGATGAAATAAAAAATAAACGACCAAAAAATTTGAAAAAAATATCGTAGAGTCTACAGATGAAGCGTCGTCGATTAAAACGTTGCCGGAATTGATTGGTCAATATTGGGCCATGTCCAAAAATGGGCATATTAAATCTAATGCGGCCTCAAAATTGGAAATAAATATGATGATTCCTTTCGGCCAAAAAAAATAAAGAAAATGAGCATCTTACAAGCCAATTCGATTCAAGACTTCACGTTTTATCTCGAAATAACAAAAAGTCACAGAAAAGCGAAAACATAAGTGTCCTACGGAACACTAAAAAGTATACATAAAATAGTAATAGAAGTGTTTGGCTGACTAGTTGTTCAATAGATAAATATTTATATAAAATTATATTCTGTGTTCAGTTTTCAAATTAGAATTTCATTTACATAGAACCTTAATATTATAACCAATCAATAAATTTAAAAATTTCTATCATAATTTTTAATGACTGAATGAACATAATAGTTCACTTGGAATAAGAGCGAAAGAGACAACTAGTCAAAAATATATTAATGCAACGAGAGATCTTTCAATTACTATTTATCAGAATTACTAAAGAAGTTTCACTTCCCTGTGCGTACAATAACACACATCTTTTTTTTTTCTATTTACTTTTTATTCTTTCTATTATCAATAACACTTTTGTTCTTTCTTTTGTACAAAATCCAAAAAAAAAAAAAAAAAAAACAACAACGTTGCTATCTATTGTCTTGATCGGCTTGAATATTTTTTTTTATTTAAATTTATCTTGAGAAGATTAAATTATTATTTGACATTCAATCCTCATTTATTGTTGTTTTATTTTCTTTCAAAATTTACCGATACCCGTGTAGGAATCGCCAAGACTTACAACACGGCCATGCATTGGCCCATCAATGGCACCCAATGATTGGTAGCCAGGCATGGGCCATTCATGGTTCATCATTGGCAAACAACTGGCCCATTCTTGTACTGCCAATTCATGGTTCCGATTCATGGCCGAGCCTTGGCTGACTCTTAGATGGCCAATGATTGCCAACCATGCATCGGCCGAGCCTTGGCTGATTCTTAAATGGCCGATAATTGGCAACAATACATGGGCCAAGCCTGGCTGATACATTAACGGCCATTCGTTGGTTGCCGATCATCGGCCAAGCCTTGATGGACGTTCAATGGCCGTTGCTTGTTTGCCAATCATTGGCCAATCTCTGGCTGATACATTAATGGCCATTGCTTGGTTGCCGATCATCGGCCTAGTCTTGGTAGACTTTTAATGGCCGTTGCTTGTTTGCCGATCATCGGCCTAGTCTTGGTAGACTTTTAATGGCCGTTGCTTGTTTGCCAATCATTGGCCAACCTCTGGCTGATACATTAATGGCCATTGCTTGGTAACCGATCATCGGCCAAGCCTTGGTGGACTTTTAATGGCCGTTGCTTGTTTGCCAATCATTGGCCAACCTCTGGCTGATACATTAATGGCCATTGCTTGGTAACCGATCATCGGCCAAGCCTTGGTAGACTTTTAATGGCCATTGCTTGGTTGCCATTCATTGGCCAAGTCTTGGTAGACTTTTAATGGCCGTTGCTTGTTTGCCATTCATCGGCCAATCTTTGGCTCATACATTAATGGCCGTTGCTTGTCTGCCATTCATCGGCCAATCTTTTTAATCCTTAAATGGCCAACGCATGGTTGCCATCACTGGCCAAGCTTCGGCTGACTCTTGGGCGGCCAAGAGTTGGTCTTTTGTTGATTTGATTCAAATCAAAAATTTATTTATGACTTTCGTTATAGCCGCCGTGGCCGAGTGGTAATGCTTCAGGATATCGCACAGGAAGACCCGAGTTCAAGTCCAGGTAGAATCAAATCTCAATAGTGTTTAATGATAATTTCTTCAATTGATTATTAATAGCTTGTATAATAAAAGCCCGATTGTTAAATAATAAATAATAAATAATAAAAAAAAAAAAAAATATAAAAATATATAAAAAAATATATTTTTTTTTTTTTCAATGGAATTAATAAATGGGCCATACTTGGTTTACTCTTGGGGAACATCATTGGGCCATTCATGGCAGCCGATATTAAATTACCGTAACGCTCCAGGCTTGGCGCATTAATGGCCCATTAATGGCAAGCCAATAATGGCTGATGGTTGGTCTACTCTTGGCTTACCCTTGGTATATCAATGGGCCATTAACGGGCCATTAATGGGCCATTTATCGGGCCAATCTTGGCGAACATTATTGGGCCATTAATGGCAGCTGATATTAAATTACCGTAACGCTCCAGGCTTGGCGCATTAAAGGCCCATTAATGTTTGCCGATTATTGGCCGATGTTCGCCGAGCATCGGCCGATGCTTGGCCGTGTTGTGTTCTCCTACACGGGTATACATTAAGATAAAGCTAAACGTTATTTATATTTTTTTTTGTCTTTAGCACTGTCTTAGCACTGATTAAATGAGGGAAATAATTTTAACGTGTTCATTCTCTTCAACACAGTGGTGTTACCACTCATCCTAGCCAAAATAATCACAGGACTAACTAATACCTTTTTTATTTTATTTCTTCACCTTCTTATTGTTATTTATATCATGTTCACATTCTGGGCAATTGCTACAGTTGGTACAGATTTTATTAAAAACAAAAATACAATAAATAAATGAAAAAAAAAAAAAAAAATACATCACGAATTTAATAGGCTAATTATGAAAGAATTGATGATATAAAAAAGATGTACCACAGCTGTCACATGTTGCTTTAGTATTATTATAATTATTACTATTATTTTTATCATTATTATTATTGGTATTGCCAAAATGTGTAGATGAACAGTGTGTTGTTGAATAATAATTATTTTTTTTATACAACAAATGTTGTAGTTCATTACCTGAAAATACTTATTTTGCACATTGCTAGCAAGTTGCTATTTCATAACTATACATCGAAGCCTGCCACTCGACAAATTTGAATGGATAATTTATATATATAATATTGTCAACTCAAGATGAATAACAAGATGAAATTTTCAGTTTCTTTTTTGTTTTTTATTTAAGCAGAATAAAATTGGCTTATTATAAAAGTTAATTGCATTTATTTTATGTTGCTAAGGAAAAATAAATACAGTTTGTTTTGTTTTCTAAAAAGATTGAAACGTTTTTCACAATTAATAAGTCATTTTAAATATAAAAATTAAAATGTACGCCTTAATCAAGTGGAGAGGTGGTAAGGTTGAAAAATCAGTGGAACCAGTAACATCGATTCGTCAATTTGGAAAAATTACTAAAATAAAATGGTCACAGGATGGTCGCTTTTATGCAGGTCGAGTGCTTTTAAGATCGGGTTAGTTAATCATACGTTTACTTTTTTTTTTATTTAAAGTTCTTAAATAATAATTATTAATTAAATGTAATAAAGAAATAATAATGAAAATAATCTAGACTTCAATCAATAAAATACATGAATATTATTTTATTTCAGACAATAAAGATTATTTAAATGCGGTTCAGTTGGATGACCGGGGAACACCAATTACTCCAATTCAAAATAATAATGACAACGATAATAATGATGATGCTGATAATGTTGATGATGATGATGATGATGATGGCAATAGTAATGAAAAAAATAATGATAATGACGATGATGACAATAATCATGATAAAAATGATGATGATGATGATGACAATAATCATGATAAAAATGATAATGACGATGATGACAATAATCATGATAAAAATGATGATGATGATGATGACAATAATCATGATAAAAATGATGATGATGGTGACAGTAATGATGATGGAAATAATTATGATGAAAATAACGATATTAATAATAATCATAATAAAATTGATGATGATGATGATGATGATGATGATGACAGTAATGATGATGAAAATAATGATTCAAACTCTTGGAATAAAAACGGACGACATCGTACCCAACTGGTTCCAGGAGTACCCGTTTATATAGACAGTCACGAGCTTGAAGAAATTAGAAACAAAAATATTAAAAATCCGAAAAAGCTCGCGACTGTCTTGATGAAAGAACTCTTTGATAGAGATGATATTAAAAAAATGACAGTAACAGGTCGAGGCCAAAAAAGAGAGCAAAAAAGACAGTCAATCCCTGATGATGTGCTCAGGGCACTAAAAAGTAAGAAAATTTAATTTAAAAAAAATTTTTTTCAATACTTGTTTTGAAATTAAATAAATATTAAAATACTGTTTTTTTTTTAGTATTTATTACAAAAGAAATCCCGGAGAAGCCATTGACAAAGTCTGAATTTGGGCAATGCTTATCGCAGATGTGCCGAAACGTTCGCCACTACACTAAATAACTTTTGTAGTAATTATTACAAATAATTACTACAAATACTAAATTATTATGTAATTTGTAATTGTAGTAATTTGACAAATTATTTAATACAAATACACAAAATACGAATCTGAATCAACACCAGTATGAATTAACTGTAACAGCAAGTGATGATGGTAGTCGTTGCATTGATGGTAAATTAACAATTCATAAAAATACAACACAAGTTATTGTATCAATACATGTTACAGTTAATTCATACTGGTGTTGATTTTGTATTGTTTCACAAAAACTTAATAGAAAAACTGGTTCGATAATATTAAAAAACATTAATCATTATATTTTAAATAATAATAATAATAATAATTATAAATATTTCTTGTAATAATCGTATCGTAGTAATAGTTTTATTACAGTCACAATAATGTAATTATTTTTTTTTTACACCCCGGTTTTTATTAATCAAGTATATTTATATTAATAATTATAAAATAAATTTAATAAAGCTAAAATAATTATAAATAAATTTATATTGTAAAATTAAAATTAAAATAATGATTGTAATTGGTTGATTTTTGATAAACAATATTAATATTAATAAAATAATAGCAAAGCGAAAATTGTCGTAGACACCAAAAAACAATATAACGCCATACAAGCCTTGATCTTCAAATGTTTTACTTTATTTTTACTTTATATATTCTGCGGGGCAGGGGGCATCCCCAACATTGATTTAAATTAATTCATACGTATACTATAGTAAAATCCACCACGAAAATCGTTCATTTTTTTGTTTTTTTTTTTTTTTTTTTGTGTTCATATACAAAAAAATAAATACGAGATTGCAATTTATATTATTTGTTTGAGATTGTGATGAAGTATTTATCATAATAATTATTATGTATCACTTGTATTATCAGAAAATGGACATGATCCAGATTATTTTGATATATACCAGCTGAGCTTGTTCTTGAAATACCAATAAAACATCCAACGTAAGTTGTTAAATAATAATACTGATCAGTTGTTTATAATTAATATATTTAATTATTTAATATTTAGTTATGGTTTGAAAGTATGCAGTTGAAATAGTTTGCTGTACCAGCTGTATCATCAATGTTATTTGATTATGGTGGAATCGAATTTACTGCAGCACAATTCAATGGATGGTACATGAGTACTGAAATTGGTGCACGTGATTTATGTGATGTTAATCGTTACAATCTACTTCAAGTAAATTAAAATTTTATTGTTATTAAAATTAGTCATTATGTGATGGTTAATATGTGTGTTTTAATTATTCAGAAAATTGCAAATGATATCAAGATACAAGAACATCAATGACACTTTGGAAAGACAAAGCAATGATTGAAGCAAATCTTGCTGTATGATGCAAACAAAATGCGTCTTAAAAAAAGTTGTCCAACTGATTGGTTATGGATTGTACCAACATTATCTGGTTCAGCAACACCAGTATTTCATCAAGAAATGGCACTTTATCATTTAAAACCATCATATGATGCACAAGATTGAGCATGGATAACTCATATATGGAAAAAAGGAAGAGATAAAAAATCAACAAGTGAAAAACCGAGAAGAAAATTTCATTTCAAACAAATTGCAAAGTAAATAAATTATTAATTTTAATTTATATATTAAATTTAAATTAGTTAATTAATATCTTGAAATTCATAAAAAATTAATTTCAAGATCATTTGATTTTTTAAATTAAAACTGGTGCATGACAAATGTATGCTGAAAAATTAGGTGAATTACTGGGTCATGCATTTTATTCACAAGTATTGAGTATGGCTGAATATCTAATATCATATTTAATATTGCACATTACTTGCAATAACATCAACATTTGGTAATGGTGAACCACCAGAAAATGGTGAAGCATTTGCACAAAATCTTTATGCAATGAAAATGAATAAAACATATACTAATAATGAAAATAAAAAAAGGTAATTAATATTACATGATAATAAACAATATAAATAATAAAAAATTATTATTATTTTTTTTTTACAAAAAAAGTTTGGCAACATCAAAATCATTCATCAAAGCAAACAGTCAAAATGAAGTTGGTAATTCAAGATAATTAGATAAATTGGATTCATTGAGAGGTTCAACAACTGAATTACAAAATGAAGATATATTTGGACCATTCAGTAATGTCAGGTAATTAAATTTATATTTGAATTTAAAAAAAAAATGTTAAAATAAAATTTATTGTTTTAAAGATTTGCTGTATTTGCACTTGATTCATGTGTGGTCAAGAACAGGCATTTAGAAAATGGGCTGCTGATACATTTACTGTTGCTCGCGAAACATTTTGTCTTGATGATGATGATGATACATTACTTGAAGTTGCATTATCACTTGGATCTGAAGCATTAACACCATCAACTGTTAGAATTATTGAAGTTGATCCACAACCAATCGCCAAATGTATTATATTTTTTGTTTTTGATATTATTCAAATTCATCATCAATGAAAATTGTAAATAATATTCATTTTATCTATCATTTAGCTTTGCATAAATGACACAATAGAAATGTTACAACATGCAACATGCTGAAAAAAACTGATTTAAGTGGGGATGATTCTGGGTAAATAATTATTTAAGTAACTAGGTTCTTTTCTTCTCTCAATATTTATATAAATGTTTTTAATTTACAGAGCAACAACTCTTTTGCTTGAATTAGATGATCCTGAAGGTATGGAAATACCAAACAAACCTGGTGATCGTCTTGGAGTATTTACTTGTAATAAAATTCAATTGATCGAGGGTATTCTTGAAAGACTTGAGCCAATAATGAATTTTGATACTCCAATGGAACATCAAACTCAAAATCAATCACACACACTAAATGGTAAATAAAATTAGTTATTTTATTTCAACAATAAAATTATATATATATATATATATATTTTTAATTAAAGAAACTGTTAAAACATGGGTACCACATGAAAAATTTTCACCGAATTAATTGAGAATATAATTGATAAGATTTTTGGACATAACAACACCACATAACAGCACCAAATTATTACGTTATTTTGCATCAAAAGCACCAAATAAAAATGAAAAAGCTCAAATTAATTTCTAGCAACAGTAAACAACAATAATAAATACATAAATTAGTTAATGTATTTTATTTGAATATTTATATTATTCCTTCCCTTTTCAGAATAGGATTCAGCAGCATATGAAGATTGGAAACACTGAAAATATCCAAATGTCTTGGAGGTATTACAAGAATTTCCATTAGTTCAACCATTTGCTCCACTTTTTATTTTACATTTAACAACACTTCAATCAAGATTTTACAGTATATCATCATCACCACTTATTTACGAAGGACAAATTCATCTAACACATAAATCACAAGGTCTAACTTTAAATTTAAATTAATTAAATTTAGACCTGCCTTTAAATTGTAATTGATTTTGATAATTCATTTGTTTCTTTTTTATCAGATGGAACCGGACCAATTCATTCAACGATTATTGATAATGATGATCCAATTTATAATGATATCGATTATAAATAATTATAAAAATAATTCAATGAAAATTGAATCAATAGTGTTATGCTGTTGAAGGTTTTATATTTGAAGAAATTAATTTTATTTATGGAAATGACTCTGATTGTGAAAATGTCCAACAACTATTAAAATTATTTTCTGAATTTCAAAGTGTGAATTTTATTCAAATAATCGTTTAAATTTTTGTTTAATTTATTGTTTAAATTTTTGTTGAATTTATTGTTTAAAGTTTTGTTTAAATAATCGTTTAAATTTTTGTTGAATTTATTGTTTAAATTTCTGTTTAAATAATTGTTTAAATTTTTGTTCAAATTGTTGTTGAATTTATTGTTTAAAGTTTTGTTCAAATAATCGTTTAAATTTTTGTTGAATTTATTGTTTAAATTTCTGTTTAAATAATTGTTTAAATTTCTGTTCAAATTGTTGTTGAATTTATTGTTTAAATTTCTGTTTAAATAATTGTTTAAATAATCGCTTAAATTTTTGTTGAATTTATTGTTCAATTTTTTGTTTAAATAATCGTTCAAATTTTTGTTGAATTTAATGTTTAAATTTTTGTTTAAATAATGGTTTAAATTTTTGTTCAATTTATTGTTTGAATTTCTGTTTAAATAATCGTTTAAATTTTTGTTGAATTTGTTGTTTAATTTTTTGTTTAAATAATCGTTTAAATTTTTGTTTAATTTTTTGTTTAAAAAATCGTTCAAATTTTTGTTTAATTTATTGTTTAAATTGTTATTTAAATAATTGTTGAAATTTTTGTTCAATTTATTGTTTAAAGTTTTGTTTAAATAATCGTTTAAATTTTTGTTGAATTTATTGTTTGTTCAAATTTTCTAAATTACTTTAAATAATAAATTGTTTTGAATTTTTAAATTTCAAAAATTGTTGTTGTTAAATTGAATTTATTGTTTATAGTTTTGTTCAAATAATCGTTTAAATTTTTGTTTAAATTTATGTTTAAATAATCGTTTAAATTTTTGTTGAATTTATTGTTTAAATTTCTGTTCAAATAATTGTTTAAATTTCTGTTCAAATTGTTGTTGAATTCATTGTTTAAATTTCTGTTTAAATAATTGTTTAAATAATCGGTTAAATTTTTTTTGAATTTATTGTTTAATTTTTTGTTTAAATAATCGTTCAAATTTTTGTTGAATTTAATGTTTAAATTTTTGTTTAAATAATGGTTTAAATTTTTGCTGAAATAATCGTTTAAATTTTTGTTCAATTTATTGTTTAAATTTCTGTTCAAATTGTTGTTGAATTTATTGTTTAATTTTTTTTTTAAATGATCGTTCAAATTTTTGTTTAATTTATTGTTTAAATTGTTGTTTAAATAATTGTTCAAATTTTTGTTTAAATAGTCGTTTAAATTTTTGTTCAATTTATTGTTTAAATAAAAGGTATTAAAAAAAGGTAATAAATCTTAAAAAATTTTACTTACCTCTTTTTTGCATTCTCAAAACACTTTTTTTCTAAACCATAAACACCAGTAATTTTTTGCCGATTTAATTTTCTTTAAAAAAGGGGTAAAAATAAATTAATAAAATTACAGGAATCTTTGATGGTACACCAATCGAACCGTAACTCCATCTACCGCATTTCAAACAATTCATTTGGTAGATTTAGAACTATAGTTTATTTAAGCTAATTTTTAAAACAATTACCCCTGTCAAATCTAGCAAATGTTTATCCAATATTTATTCTATTTATTTAAATAAATTACTAGGTTGCTATAGCAATTAATAACATCCAATAACTCCGGCAAACATCCTGGCCTTGGTAATAAAATAGCTGTAGAATTGATTTGATCCTGATCCGGGTTCAGTGCCGTAACAAGGAATTTTTGCGCCCTGGGCAAAATTATATTTTGCGCTCTATTTTTATCGATATAATATATAAAAAAGAAATCATTTGTTAGGTGTATTTAACAATAATATATATAACAAGCAAAACCGCCAGAATATACTGAAATTATTTTATTTTTTAAATAAAAATTGTTGTGGATATTAATATAGAAGACAAAATATTTTAAAAGTGATACCTATAGATGAAGAATAGATCATTAGAAAATTAAAACAGTTTTTGTCTTCTGGCGTTGTCGCTGGAAAATTCATCTATGATGTCATCGAAGTCTATTGAAGATACAATCAATTTGGCACAATGATTCTATTGTATTATAGAAACCATTGCAGAGAAATTGATCTAGATAATGAAATAATTTATTTGGTTACATCCAATCTTTAGCAACAGTCACCAATAGCTTTTTGATTAATTAATTATGGCAAATGTATCTAGGGAAAGAATGTAACCGAATATATTAATTCCTAGTCTAAATTAATTCCTTAGCAATATCTCCTATCATAAATTGAAATTATTGTCTAAAATAGCTAACGAATTCATTTAGACTAGGAAATAATATATTTGGTGATACATTCTTTCCTCAGCAATATTTGGCAATAGCTTTTTTATTAATTAATTATGGCAAATGTTGCTAAGAAAAGGATGTGACCAAATAAATAAATTCGTAATCTGAATTAATTTCTCAGCCATTTGCCATAATCATCTCAATTTATGTCAATTAAAAAAAGGATAGGCAAACCTTTGGCATATATAGTCAATACAAGCAGAATAAAAATCGGTCCATGTTAACCTGCGTTACTGGTTAAGGTACGGTCTCCAAGGAGCGTCTGCGTCGACTGTCCGACTGTCGCGTTCAGAGACGCTCGTCCCGAGAATACAAGTTTTATGTTATTGGTCTCCAAGGCGCGTTCGCGCTCGGAGCGCTGCAATCAGAAGTCGTGTCTGAACGCTCGACTGACCAAAGTCGGGTCAGGCTTCTGTATACGCTGGGCAGTCACGCACATATATATAAGTTCTTTAACTGCATGTGTTTAGCTGGTAAAGTGTTAGTGCAGTATACTAATGTTTTTATGTTTATCATAGTTTTTTTTTAATTTAATTTGAAAAATAGTCAAACTGATGTATATTAAGGCAGAAAAATCGATGAAATTTTTTATCATTTACCATTTATTAATATTTAGAAATATCCCTCATTTTTTATTGTATGCAAATTGCTAACAGGTTTTCATTTGATTTTAATTTTTCTGTCATTTTCTCCTACAATATTCTTAAGTAACTTTATCAGCTATTATCAAAATTAATTTTTCTCTATTATCTATGATATTTATATTTTTATTTAAAACAAAAGTATATTCATCATACAGCTGCTCGACTGTTTGGAAGTTGTGAGCGCGCCTTGGAGACAACTTGGCTATGAGCGTTCCAAAGCGCTTCATCAGAACGCCCGAACGCGACAGTCGGACAGCCGGCGCAGACGCTCCTTGGAGACCGTACCTTTAAGTCGGTTATAGTACGATGTTAGTGATAGGTAGAATTAGGTAGAATTTTAGAGTATAGAGGATCGTGTCTTGGCCGTTGTCAGAAGAAACAAAAAAAAATTTCAATTCAAATTATTAAGTATATTTTTTATTTTACGTCTTATTTTGCATTTTTAATATTGTTTTAGCACGATTGTCTCTAAATGACAAATGACAATAATGAGGACGATTAACTTCAAAATTTAGAAAGACAATCATGTTTATGTAATATCTGAATGATCATAAATGACAGTAGTCAATTTCTTTCCTGAAAATATAATTTTTTTTTTAATTGTTTAAAAAAGAATATTTTTTTTCTTGTGACGCGCTTCTAAGTGCGCCCCCCTTTACACTGCGCCCTGGGCAGTTGCCCTTCTTGCCCACCCCTTGTTACGGCACTGTCCGGGTTACACCAGGTCCGTTCAACTATTTTTCGATAATCTTCTCGATGTAGTTTGTATCGCGTGTTTAAACCCATTTTATTTGAATCCATTCTATTTTAATATTTGGTTAATCTAAAAATCAAAAAAATATTAAAGTAGAATCATTGCGAGCGAAAATCTATGGATAATTGACTTGAAAAATATTCAAAAATTGCAAAGATAACGATGGATTACAGGTTATTTTTCTTATAAAAAATATTAACCTGGTGCAAAAAATATTCATGTAGAATGATAGCTAGTGATGATCTGAGAATAATTGACTTAAAACTTTTGAAAATTATTCAAAAATTAACAAGATAATGATGGATTACAAAAAAAAAAATTTTTTTTGAGGTTATTTTTTTTAGAAAAATATTAACCAGATGCATAAAATATTTATGTGGATTGATAGCTAGTAAAAATCTAAGGTTAGTTTATTGAGCAATTTTATAAAATATGTAAGTATTATGAAAATAGTTATTGGTTATTAAATTGTGTTTAAGACTCACCTGTTATTTTTATATGACTATATTGTCTTGGCAGCAGATCACAATGAAATGTGTTAAAGCTAGATGTACTGACATTTGTTTAACTTTTTCCTCACTTTTTCATGACCACTAGCGACATCGTCACACTAGCGCCACCATTTCATTTTTTATTTTACTACTAGCGACCCAGCGTCATTTTTAATGATTACTATTCATACTTACTAAAATGATTTAAACCAATATATTTGTAAAGGAAGATTTACTTGAAAAAAAATATTTAACAATAAAAAATAATTAACGTGACTGAAAAAGAGATAAAAAAAATAATGAATCGGAAACATGGAAAAAAAAATGTGTGAAAAACAGTGAAAATAAGAAAAAATTAGGATAGGGATTAATGAGAAAAACAACATACTTAAAAAATTGGAAATTATTAATTTATTTAATTTATTTTTCGAAAAAACATATAATTTCGTGACCACATTGGATCACGACAGACTCGACCGCTTCGGGTCATCTCAGGCGGACTGTAGCAGCAATTGTAGAAGTCGGCATCCCCTGACCTCCCAATCAGCTCCTCTTTTTCCAAAATCACTTTATCATCATCATCATTATCATCATCATCATCATCATCATCATCATCATCATCATCATCATCATCATCATCATCATCATCATCATCATCATCATCATCATCATCAAATCTTTTTATTTTCATTACTTTATTTCACGGTAAATATTTGTTGTATACTATTTATAAAAAATATCCATTGAATAAAAAAAAACATTGCAAAGAAAAATAATATAATTTTCCATGGATTCCTACTGATGCATTTGTTCATAACAAATTATTATTATTGTTATAAAAATGCACTAGTAGAGATCCACAAAAAAATATATTTTACTTATTCAAAATGTCTTTTAATTGATGAATATTTTGAAAAATACTGTGCAACAAATATTTATCGTGAAAAAATCTGTTTAAACTTTTAACTTTATAATTTTTTCACTGCAGCTCTTTTTATTTTTACATCACCAAAAATTACCTCATCATCAGCATCATAATCATTCGAAAATAAAAAAATATAAAAATTAGTAAAAAAAAAGTAGAATGCTAAAATAATATAAAAAAATTTAAAAAATTACCATTGTCACGAGGAGGATTCATTGCTTATGCAAATTCCCTACGCAGCTGTCTTTTTACTGCAGCAGGCAACGTCCTGACCATCCTCTCCAAATTCATCATCACTGTCCTCTTCCACATTGAATCACTCTAAAAATGTATAATAAAATCAATAGAATAACCTATAAATTAAAAAAAAAAAAAACAACCTCCACCAATAAAAAAAATAAAATAAAAGCGAATAAAATAAAACAGAATAAATAAAATATAAAAAAAAGATCAAAAAAAAAAAGATGGGTTAAACCATGTGCGAATCATGCAATCACACGCACATGTTTAACAAAAAAAAAATATATATATCATAAAGAAAAACCACACCACTAATTTTAAAAAAAAAAATAAATAGAATAAATTAAATTAGAAGAAAAGACAATAGAATACAAATTGATAAGAAAAAAAGATAAATAAAAGAGAATAAATAAAATATAAAAAAAAATCGAAAAAAGATAGGTTAAACCATGTGCGAATCATGCAATCACACGCACATGTTTAACGAAAAAAAAAATATATATATATATAATAAAAGAAAAACCACACCACTAATTTATTAAAGAAAAAAATAGAATAAATTAAATTAAAAGAAAAGACAATAGAATACAAATTGATAAGAAAAAAACAAAAAAAGATAAGTGAGAATACGTGCTTGAGTGACGCAATTTTCTCACGTTCACTAAAGAAAAATGTAATCATAAAAACCTTCACCAATAAATAAATAAATAAACACAAAAAACAATAAATAATAAAAAATAAATTGATTAATTAAATAAAAAATAATTAACTTACCGTTCTTCTAATAACTCTGGCACTCATTATGTATTTTTTTTGATGACTTTCATGGACTAACCGCATAACTCAAAGATTCGAACTTGAAGAAAAACGTAGATATTCGCAAAACATAGAACGCTGACAGAACGAGTCTGCAGCGCCCACTTACACATATCATAAAAACTCAAAGACAAAAACGGGAAATACATTACCTACATTTTGCGAGAATTTTCAAAATATTAATATTATGCAAGTTATCAAATCATTATTATTATTATTGATGGAAAAATAATAATATATTACAATAATAATATATATATATGGGGCATTCTGAGTCAATTCAGCTGGTCATCTGCCTGACCCTCTCGGATTGAGTTGAAAATTTTTTTATATGTTGTTTTTGGCTTTTTATGCAGCCTGAATTCTTTTGAAAATTTTGTGACGTATTTTAGCCGGTAAAGTAGAGTGTTTTAATGTTAATTCTCTTCTTTCATAAAAAAAGCCCCAATTTAAATACATGAAATTTTTTCCATAAAATGAGGTACTCAATCCACGTATATTCAATTAAAAATTAGAGTGGGCCGAGACGTTTTTATCCTTTTTTTTTTTTTTTTCAATTTTTTTTTTTCAAAATATTTTAAAAAAAAAAAAAAATTAAATTTTTAAATACAAAAAAATAAAACAAAATTAAAACATATCTTGGTAAAATTTCATTTTCGGCGTACTTAAGAACTAAAAAGTGGAAAATTTCACGAACATTTCGTCAAAAATTGAAATTTTTCACTTTTTAGTTCTAAAGTACGCCGAAAATGGAATTTTACCAAGATATGTTTTAATTTTATTTTATTTTTTGTATTTAATTTTTTTCATATTTTGAAAAAATTGAAAAAGCATAAATCTCGGCTACTCTTTAATCAACAGTTGAGTACTACTATTTTATGAAAATATATTATTAAAGGGGCTTTATGAGAAGAGAATTATTAAAACATTAAACTTTACCGGCTAAACCGTCTTCGAAAAATTCAGGCTGCATAAGAAGCCAAAAACAACATATAAAAAAATTTTCAACTCAATCCAAGAGGGTCAGGCAGATGACCAGCTGAATTGACTCAGAATGTCCCATATATATAATAATAATAAAAAACATTATTTAAAAGTTACTTAATTTACTATCAATAAAATAAATAAGAATAATAACAATAATTACCTTTGTGAAATGCAATATGACGTCTTACGAAAAAACAATATGGCGTCGTATGAAAAATGGGACTTCTGGACTCGCAGGAATTTCAATATTTAAAATGGCGTCAAAAAAAATCCAATATGGCGACTTATAAAAATCGGACCCCTCATGGCGACATTGCTCTAATTAATTAATTCAAGGACCCCCCTGCGGCGAATTGACCTAATTAATTAATTCGCGGACCCCTGGGGTGAAGCCTTGCGGATTCCGGGTAATCACCCGCAAATCACAGCGGGGTGTCCCAGAACTCTCCTATATATACTACTAACGGATTACTGCTAAAACTCTGTGGAGGGTCAAGTCCGTTATACAGGGCATCAATAGGTTGCCCATTTGATGTTCTATAACGTGTTTTAATACCTCAGCATGGCGAAGGACTCCCCCTCCATCCATCGACGAGATGAACTTACCGATGGTCTATTCGTGTTGCGGGCTGGAAAAGCCTGCTGCGCATGTCCGGGGCGATAGGCAAGAGAGCGCGTGCGAGTGGGAGAAGAAAGCTCTTAGTAGCTTAGCACTCAACGCTGTCGTAAAGCGACACAATTTGTCTGGCTCTCGAACGATCACTACCTTCTTTTGACTGGCTCTCTATGGTTCACTACTGGTTCTCTCTATAACGTTTGGATATCTTGGATCACGCTATTTGGCTTTCTCATAATAATAATTATTATTATATTATTATTATATATATTATTATATTATCACCACATATTAATAATGTGGTTCATTTACCGATGGATCGCTGTGAATAATAACCATAATAATAATATTGAGATATATTATTATTGCAGCGGCAGCGTATGTGTGAGACCTGGTCACGACAAGTCGCTGTATGGTTCCCTGGTTCCCTATAAAAAATACTTATTTCATATGGAGAATATGAGCTCTCACACTAATGATACCTGTGACGTCAGTATTTTCCTATAGTATAGTCACAATGTAATATAGACGTATCAAATACACTATACTTGGTTCACGATAGCTCCCTTCAGGTTTGGTTACGTATTCCATAATCCTATCAGGTGGACCGCCTCTTTACCATTTCTATGACTGAGTTGAGTTGACGTTTTGTTCTCGTTACTCCCACGGCTGTTGGCTTCCGAGATAACCAACATGACTCCCCCCGGTGATTCAGAGGAGGATGTTGAGAAATACTCATTGTAAACCTTGGCTGATAGTTCTGTGCAGGTCAAAAAATCAGTTACAATATATACCCTGGAAAAATAAAACTTAGACAATTATTAAATAACCAAGACCAACTCTCGATAGTCTCCCTAAAACTTCAATAAACATTCCACAGAACTTAGAAATATTCAATTAAAAATATCAAATTCAATTTAAAAAATTCTACTTAGAATTTTCTTTGATCAATAAAATTTTTATTCGACTTATCCAGTCAAGTCAGTTATTAATTGTGATCGAGAAATCATCAACTGTAAAGAAATCAATATTGTAAATTCATGTAATAGTAATAATTGAGGGACATCCGCGACATTACTAGTAGAGGGGTTATAAAAGTTCTGGACCACGGAAAACCGCGAGATTGTGAGTGGGATGGGTGGGTGGTATAGATATAAATTTTGGGGTAGAAAGGAAAAGAATGAGAAAGGGGAATAAAAGACGAGAATTAGAGAAGGGGATATGAGTGGGGAACATGAGTGGGGAGTCTTTTCGAATTTAAGAGTGGCCTTTTTTATTTTTATTTTTTTTTAAATTTATGAAAGAAAAGGGTTTTCGAAGGAGATATGAACTCACGGACTTCAGATTTAAAATCGAGCGCGATCCCCAAGCACGGCTCAATCTTGTTGGATGTTTGAAGTAAAAGGTGAGTGATATTGGAAAATTCGAAAATTTGTTGCAAATGGATAATTCATTTATAATAATTGGTTTTTTTTTTTATTTATCAAATTCTTTTCTTTTTCATTATATAAGCAACCGATTTTCAAGTTTTAAGTCAGTTTTAAAATGACCGTCGGTTTGTTTGGACTGCTGATAGATCTAGATCAGGGCCTTCTGGAATTGGCTTTCATTTAGATGAACATAATGATTTCGATATTGGTAACCGGCAAATATGCAATGTTGCAGCACCTCAAGATGAAAAGGATGTTGTAACTTCAAAATTATTTAATGAAATGAAAAAAAGTGTTAAATTGAATTATGAAAAATTGGGTGATATAATTGGCATTTCGATGGCAGAAAATGTTAAAATAAAAGAGCAATTAGAAGTTTCACCATCTGCCATAAAGACTGTAGGAAAAATATATAATCTTGTTTCTAGTTTTTGCTGTAAAATAGAAATAATATTAGAAAAAATGAAATGGGTGTAGTGAGTCAAAGAGGAGAAGAAATTTGTTGAAAATCAAGCTTTGAAAAATATCTTTACTTAGTTCCAAAGACTTCAGTTAACAAGGTATACAATAAATTTGAGTTAAAAAATAAAATTGAATATAATGTCTGCATTCATCGACTTCCAAGGATTTCAAGAAGAGCAAGGGCTGTGCTGAAAGAACTAGCTCTTTAACCATTAAGTTCAAGATTGGCTCCAATATCTAAAATATTTGAATAACCTTGTGATAGATCGCATTTGAGTGAAACTTATCAAGAAACTGTATCAAAATGTGAAATGAATCATCATGGCATATCATGGGAACAACGTTGTGAGGAATATAACGACATTTCACCAATTTTGAATCAATCAATAAATGGAAAATTCGAATATTTATTTGCAAAAGGAGAAGAGAAAAAGAAATGGTTAAAATTCGTTTTACGTGAAATTCAAACAACAATTATTGATTTAGATGATTTAAATTGTCCAGGTATAAAAACTCTGGAAGAACAACATCCAGCTATAAGACACTCAAGGATTCACATCAATTGTTTGAATTATAACTGTTCAGTTGAAAACGCTCAACGTTTTAATTCATGGTATATTAAAGCCTTTTCAACCAGACCAAGTTTAAATAAATCGATTATCCATTATTGTGCTGTTAAGAATATAAATGATTCGGCTAAAACAGAAATTAGTTCACTCCCAATCATGGCAATAATAAAATTTGGAGCAAATTAAATAGATCAAATCTGAGA
The DNA here is from genome assembly GCF_014905175.1 of Aphidius gifuensis. NCBI lineage: Eukaryota > Metazoa > Arthropoda > Insecta > Hymenoptera > Braconidae > Aphidius > Aphidius gifuensis. The sequence goes on along the minus strand of NC_057792.1, from coordinate 8,031,732 downwards.
TAATTTATCAGAGAGACAAAAAATGAATAAAACAATAATATTAATATTACTATATATATTTCATATTTAATATTAATAATATTAATAGTAATATTAATTTCTTGGTTGTGTTCCCTTGTGATCAGCTAAATCTCAAACATATTTCTGAAACTGCTAACGAGTACTTAAAACCAGTCATCGGACCACTTGAGAATATAGCTGCTAAAATAACATTAATAATAAACACTAAAAAAAGCAAAATTAGTAAAGACAACACATATGATTCTGAGAAAGAAGAAGACAGTATCATTTCTGAAAAAACGCATTCAAGTAATTTTGAAAATATAAACACAGAACAAAATCTTAGTTCTGTTGAGAAAACAGAGGCTGTCCATGATACTATTGAAGATCTATAACTGATAGAGCAAGAAGCTGATGAAACAGGTCTTAAAAATGATTTAACAATTCAATATTTAAATAAAATAAATACTTTACAATGGGATAAAGATTATGGGGTTGAAAGAAAAAGCAGTGGAGAATATAAAATTAGAAATGCTGAGATACTATTCAAAAATAATCATAAGAATGTTGCTGATGAAACGTATGAAATAACCCAAGTTCTACTGGAATTATTATTTATGAAATCCCCAGAAAAAACCAAAGTCACTCAAATTGATAAAAAAAATTCTGCTCAAATTCTTCTCAACACAAATGCACATTTAAGATATCATAATTCTGAAAATACAGTGAAAAATTCAGCATCACAAAAGTATATAACATTTATATTGCCTCACATGAACAGTGCACAACATAATGGTTCTGGTTTACTACCAACAAATATGGTAATTCAAAGTAAAAATCAATCAAGTTAATTATGTTTATTAGGATGATCCAAACGAGCTTGTAGATCGTTTGAGATTGCTGGTTGCTTCACGAGGAGCTGGCAATCCAAGTCACGATAATGAAATCATGTCAATCATTGAAGAATTAAGAGAAGCCAACATTATACATTAACATTAGTTAAAATTCAGTCATCATACTACTCTCAATGGAACATAACTGAATTCAAACAGCTGAATTCACCAGCTCGTCGAAATTTTCCAAGACGTAAAGTTAATATTCGAGATAAGGATAAAACTTGGCAAGCTGGTCTTGTTGACATAATTGAACACTCATCTGTAAATTCTGGATATAAATATATTTTGACTATCATAAATATTTTTTCAAAGTTCAGTTGGGCTGCTAAACTCAAAAGCAAGACTGGAAAAAAGTATCAGCTGCAATGCAATCAATCATTTAAAAAAGGACGAGTTTGTAAAAATCTGCATGTGGATCAAGGAACACAATTTTATAATTCCATTTTACAAGCGATGTTAAAAAAATACAATGCTCATATGTATTCAACTTTCACCCATTATATGTTAAAATATTGCCAAAATTCATTGAACAATATAATAATACAAAACATCGCACAATCAAAATGGCACCAGCAAAAGTTGTGGGTGACAACATAAATATTTTAAAGCAAACTGTATTTCACAATTCAAATCAATGTTATCAGGAAAATGAATTTAAATTAAATGATCATGTTAGAATAAGCAAGTATAAACATGTCTTCGAAAAAAATTATAAACCCAATTGGACAACTAAAATATTCAAAATTATAAAAATCAATATCACATCTGCAGTGACATATAAACTTGAAGACTATCAACAGAACTCAATTGAAGGGTGTTTTTATCAACCTGACCTACAGAAAGTAAAACATCCTGACATCTATTTGATTGAAAAAATTATCAAAAAGAAAGGAAATAAAATATAAGTGAAATATCTGGGATTTGATAATTCACACAACCAGTGGGTGGATCAGACAGCTTTGTAGTAAATAAATAAATGAATAAAAACTTAATTCAATAAATAAATTTTTTTATTTCAATCATATTACATTGTTTTATTTATTTAATTTTATTCCTAAGTTATTTTGCATAACCCTAAGGCAGAGTATAATTTTTACCTTCAATAAGTTCTTTTTTATCATCATTCCAACGTAAAGCTATTTTTCCTGTAGTAATTGTATAAACTTGATGTCTTTCAGAGCGGATTAAATTTTGTTTCCTAGATATTTGAACATGATTTTCAACACAATTTTCGTCTTCAAAAGTAATCGTTTTCATCGAATGATTTTTTTACTCCTTTAGCTTGCTTACAAAGTTCAAATTGTTTCGAATGTAACCCAACAAATTCTTTTATAATTTACCCATTGCATTCATCCTTCATAATACCTGGTACTTTTTTATTTTTTTGAGGAATGTTATATCGCTTATTTCAAGCGTAATCAGATGTATCGAAATTATTACATTCTTCACGAATAAACTCATAGATATCTGGTGTAAAAATTTTCAAAATTGCACTATCAGTATCCATATATACAAAATTGACATTATCTTTAAATTCTTTTTTTATATAATTATAATAACAATCGTAAATGACCGTTTTTTAAATATCTAAAATAGTAAAACCACCATATATTAGTTTATCAAAAAGGATACTCAATCGTTTCATTTCAACAATAACTAAATAATCAATAATTAAAGAGCTGTGAAAATTAGGTTTTAATATCAAAGCTCTTGCTCCACCTCGACCACCATATCTTGATACTAATTTAATTATTCTTTGTGAACGTGTTGACTCCAACATTTTACCAAAAAAAAATATTATTTAATGATGTATATAGATTTTCAGCAAACAGTAATGTTGCCTAGGTACGTTATTCAGTATTTAAGTCAATATATGGTTTTAACCAAGCTCGTTGTTTGAAATTTAAAACTCTATGTACTTTTTCAGTTTTCATCTCCAAAGATACGTATTGTTTTAAATTCCTATAATAAATCACATACTTTTCTTCAGGATAAAGAGTTGCTGATAATTTTCGGCATTTACTTGTGGATAAAGGAGGTATTTATCGTTCTGGTGCCCTATGTTCATCATGAAGCTCTACTAGATAGTCTAGATCTTTTTCCAAAATATAACCCCACTCAGCATCATCCCCAATAGATTGTCATAAATTTATATCAAAGTTCTTAACCCACTGGAAATTACCTACTGGAAGTGTGGAAGCCATTGCATAACCATATAAATTGTTGACATCAAAGCACATTAAATATAAATCTCTAATATTTGAACTGTATTCTTTCATATACTTATTGTTTGCAATGACATGACGCTGTGAACATTGTGATAACCCACCTCTGATATCTCCCTCAATAAACAATAATTTATCAGCATCTATTAATAATTCCAACTCAATCTCTGTATATTCTAGCATTGCGTTAAAACTTAACCCTGGGAGTGTGTAATAATGAGCTGGATCTAAATTATAGATTTTCAAACAAAAATGTCTAAAATTTTCAAATATATCAGCTAAAAGACATCTGTATTCTCCCAGATTTTGTAATTCAAATACTCTCCATACATTGCAAGCAGGAGCATAATCATCATCACTCATATGCTCTTCAATAAGTTGAGAATAAAAATCTAGTTTTGAGGGCAATTGTTCTTCATCAAATTTTTTCCAACAATCAATATAATCATATGAAAATATACCTTTTTTTGTTATTAATTTAAATTCTTCCAAATTTTCACAATAACTACGACTTATACTTTTATCATTATCCTCTAATTCATTTGCCAGTGTACTTATTGCTTATGTAACTTTCCTTATTTAAAGCCAAAAGATCAATATCGCCTGGAAATTGTTTTTTCAATGCTTCAATTATGAAATGGCTATCATTATTACTAAGACCATGAAACACCACAGCTATGATGCAAGATGTCTGATAATTAAAGTTGCATCTGAAATAATAAATTTTTATTTTAAAATAAATAATTTAAAAAATAAAAAAAAACGGAAAAAATCGGAGAAATATTGAAAAATTTGAGTAATTGTACATACGCAACATGGGCGGCTCCCCGATACACCCCACTAAGATAACAGCGATCACGTACCTTAATGTTTTCCGCTGTAAACAATTTTATACATATATGGCACTTTGTTGCATTAGAAAATTGCAATTCTTTATCAAAAGTAAGATTCATCGGTTTGATATTTTCTAGTATATTATCAACATTGTGTGACAGCTCTTCAAGTTATTCAATAAACGATTCAATGCAATTTTCATCTCTTTTTAATTTAAATTTAAAGAACGTATTATCATAGGAACATTTAACATAATATTGAAATATCGTAGCCGGATCATTTATTAGACAATCAGTATTGCCCTTTAAAATAATCCAACTTGATATGTAATTAAATTAACCCTGTTTTTCCTGCGCAGCAATGGCGCATAAGAATGGTAGGGAGACGGAAATGCGTAATGTAGGGAGAGGTAAAAAGGAACCTGAAAAATACGCGAAAATATAACACAATAATACGGTAGAAATAATTTCAAATAACACTTGTAAATTCGGTAAAAATCAGAGCACAACTTATTTGTAAATTACCCTGTTGCTATTACATGAAAATGCGATACAAAAACAATTATAAAATATGTAACCCAATTAAATTTTACTCGCGCGTCGCGTCGAAAAGAGAGAACCTAAAGCCATGCGGTCGTGACGGAGTCAGAGACAGAGAAATATTAAAATTGCGAATAACCCGAATAATAATTAAATTATGACGGCCGAAATACAAGCGACGGGATTGAGAAGCAATCCAGTCGATTAATTAAGCAAGTCACTGACTCTACAAAGACGCTACGATGACGCTTGGCTTTTACAATATTAATATTTTTTACACTTGTCACAAATTCACAGAACAAACACTGAACAAAATTTATTTAAAGGAAGGTACTTACATTGATTGTCGGTGATTTAATCTAGCAATCTAGTGACGGCGTGTACCTTGGCTTGACCACGGAGACGCTCGCAAAATTGACGGGTTGGCTTGGTTACAATATCGCCAGTAATGATGTATAAAAATATATATATATTTATATATATATTTTATTTAAATGTAGTACAATGTAATTATACAAGTTGGTTTGTATGTAATCGACGATTAAATTATGTCAAATTGTAGACATAAACGTAGCACTGACTTTACAATAAAATCACAGTAAATGTTACTTTTATTTGAATTTAAAATAAAATTATTATACGAGACTTTTTCACTGTACTTGATAAATTGTATTCAATATTGAATGGCTGACCACGAGGTTGTAAATTTGTATAAATAAATATTTAATTATTTTAAATAAATAATTGATTATTTATTATCGCAAAAATGTAATTTATTCTATTCAATATTTATTTGATTAGACAATGCAACACAATGCGTGCTTTAAATTTAATTTGCTCAAGCAAGAAAATTTTAGACCATGCGGTCGTAATCTATTTCAAGTTAAATTTGTAAGTGATTTAATGAATTTAAATTACTGATTTAAGTAACCAATTGTTACTTAAATATTATTGAAACAATAAATTGATAAAATAATCAATAAGATATTGAATAAGTATAACTACCAGTTGTGCTGATTTGTAGAAAATATTCTAAGTTTTTCAGAGCAATTAAAATGCGACGAGGCAAAGTGCCTATGCTAGTTAGAGCTGGAAGAGCTGGTGTAGGTCAAGGAACTAACTCTGACCGAGTGACCGAGATCTAGCGATCAATCTCGCTCGATGCCCTCAGAACATAAGGGTAGGTGGGGATCCTTCGGGGATGTTCGGTTTTCCTCCTTGGTCCAGTTCCACTTTCTTTATGTCGACTATTTCTTATTGGTTGAGGAAAATCTTAGGATTTTCCAACCTTAATTAAAATTATTTCTAATTGTCTAATTATAACATGAGTGGTACCGAGAGAATCCTTATATTTTTAGGATTCTGTCGATATCACTCATTATATTAATTTATATTTAATTTTCCAAAATAAAATTGACGGTAGATGCGCTTGGCAATAGTGCCGGCTCAAGTAGTTTGTTGGGGGTGCAAAACCTCTAGCTCCCTTAAATATGATAACTTGACGATCTGCAAGATGGAGCTAGGGGTATTAAAAAGTACCCTGAATATATAATGTAAAATAATATAAAGAAAAATGAAAAAGTTTGTGCGGCTTACCGCCGGACATTACAAAATGCTACACTGTTTGGAATATGTTTTTGTTTAATTGTTTTTTTGAACGAATTATTAGAATTATCTGTTACTTTTTCTAATATACTTTCTAGGTCAGCATATACTACATAAGACACTCGAAGCTGGTATTCATAATTTTTAAACTTTAAAATATTGTTTTTTTCTGTTGGCATCAACATTGCATATTGGTTCTTTTCTCTACATGAAAGATTATGAGAATCAATTGATTTTTGAGAATGGAAATATGATAAACAACGATCACATATAAATTTTTTACCATTATATGCTGAAACTTGTGCACACATTAACCTGGATAAATTTTTAATGTACGCAAAGTGATGGTTTGAGAATTCACCAAGTTTTCTTTCATTTGTAATATTATTAAAATCATATTCATCATAATCTTCATCATCTTCTTCTTCTTCTTCTTCATTTGCTGATTCATCTTGGATCCATCAACTTTTCTCTCAGGCCTTTCAATAATTAGAAGATGGATTGTTGGATGATTTTGATTCGAAGTTTTCTCTAGAGAAAAATCCTAGATCCACCTGAATTTCCTACTCTTTTCAGGGTTATAAGTTCTTTTCATCACAACTTACATCCTTGCCTGCAACCTTATCCTCAAATTGAATCCTTCAATTCACAATTATGGTTCCACGTCCAAGTGTTATTTTAACAGCGTATCCTGACAATTTAATGAAAGAAGTAAGTAAATTTAATATATAATTTTTCTTTTTTAATTTTCAATTCAATTTTATTTTTTGTAATCTATAATTTATTTATTCTGTTTATTTTTATTATTTCATTGGTGCACGTGGTTATCTTTTTATACTAATCTTTCCTTCATATTTTTCTTTTAACTTTACTTATTTTTATTTTTCACCATTCATTCATTTATTATTCTATTAATTTATTCTACAATTGTTTTTCTTTTTATTTCCCATATCATAAAATTTTTCTATCTCATTACTCTTGTTATTATTTCGTTCGTGCACGTGTTTATTCTTATTTTTCCATTTCATCTATTTATATATAATTTTTTACCTCTCTATCATTTATTTATTCATCTCTCTTTTTATTAATTCATGTAAAAATTTTAAAAATAATTTTTATTCTGTTTTTTTTCATTTTTCAGAGGGAGAGAAAGTCAGTGGAGAGAAAAATCGACAGGAACAGAAACGAAAAGAGTGAGCTGTTGAAGAGGAATCTGGCTACAGGGTTAAACAGATCACCTGGAAGGAGATATCACATCAACGAAGAAGTAAGTTGTTATTTTTATTTGTTTATTTATCTATTTTTTTCTTTTTTTTTTTTTATTCTTTTCCCATGATTCTAAATTGCTAATTATTTGTATTTATTCTAATTCTTTTGTTTTGTTTGTTTTTTTGTTGACAGATTATGGATCTTCACATAATTAGCGAGCAGCTGGACATCCGGATTACAAAAATAGTTATTGAGAATAAGTAATTTTTTTTTTCGTACATTTTTTCTCCCTCTTTTAAAAAAAAAATTATTTTTATTATTCCATTTTTTAATCTTGTTTTTTTGATTTATTTTGTTTCAGGAATGTTGGAAAGAGAAACTGGTTTTGCAAGGGTCCTGTCAGATGTTCCATGTCTTCTAGATGACCCTATCAATGATTTTGATGGCGAGGGACCATAGGAAGGATCAGGAGGAAGCAAATTCATTCAATTTTTTACTTTTTTAATTGTAATAATAATAATAATAATTAAATTGATAATTTTTGTTTTTTTCTTTTTTCACAATTTTTCTCAATTTTCTTTTTCAGGCTCTGGTAATAATAATAATAATAATAATAATGAGATTTTTTAAATAAAGAAAAAACTGTTAAAATATATGTAATTGTTTTTTTTATCTTTTTTTCTTTTTTCCCCATTTTTTTTTTTTTTTGACTTTCAATTATTTTTCCATTTTTTTCGTTTATTTCACATGATCTTTATATATATTTTCTGTTTTTCGTTCGTTTATTGTTCAATTCATTGATTTTTTAGTTGTTGATTCATTGATTTAGATTTTTTATAATTTATTTATATATTTGTTCGTTTATTTATTCGTTTATTTGTTTATTTATTTAATAAATTATTCATAGTTTCTGGAGGTTGGGGAATTAAGAATAGAGATGAGATTTTTTTTTTTGTTTTATTATATTCATTTTTTTTTTTTTTTTATTCATTGAAACCATATGCATTTCTATATACATCTATTTATGATTATCGAGATATCTTTTAAACTGATTGAGGGTTGTGGTGGCATTACACATAGTTGGACCCCATTCATACTATTTAACTTCTTCTGGGTAGAGAGCTTGCAGGTCCTCAAAAGTTCTATCCCTAGTGATAAGTATTAATTTAGCTTCATATTGCCACCAAGCAATTTCTATAACAAAAAAAAACAAAAATGTTTTATTTATGAATAAAAAATTTTTAAAAAATGTGAAAAACACAAAAAATTTTTACTTCTCTCAGTTTCTTCCAATATTTCGAACAACTTTATATCTTCATTCTTCACGTATTGAAGAGTTTTTTTCGTTATACTGGAACTTAAATATTCACACAAAACACTTCATTATTATTAATTATCAAAATCTTTTTATTACAAAATGCACGTAGTATTTTCGTTAATGTTGCCAAGTCCAATAATGCACTCAGTTGTCCTTCTCAAGTTCTAGAAACTCAGCATACACTTTTCTTGTCTCAAAATGAATATACGAACAGTCGTTATCATTATTTAAATATATCATTTTATTTAACAATAACTATATAGATAAAATTCAAAAGCAAACCTTTCTCATCAATAATTGTTTCATTGAATACAATGGTTGAGCGTTCTTGCTCTCTTTCCCTTCAGTAGACGCTCATATTTCTTCTATAATTTAACTCCATTATTAATATTTTTTTTTTTTAATTTGCAACTTCACTCACAAAACGATAAAAACGAAAAGAAAAAATAAAAATGGAAATGAAATAACTTTTATTTAAATTTTTTCAATTAAACGCAATAACAATAAATCGAACTATCTTTATCATATGTAAAATTTTATATAATCAAGCATCTAGAATTTATTCTATAAAAAAAGCGCCAAATTTATATAAGAATTTGTATGAAAATTTTTATAAAAACGTTTTATAGAAATGTTTATAAAACTTTTTGCTACGTGTAGGCTGGTGAGTAATAATTATATATGCAGGTTTGATACCAGCATGGATAATTGGTAGCAAGTTGATTGGCGATAGAATTTCTGTCTTGTGTGCACAATTCATAGTCATCCGATTTTCGTTTGTAAAAAACATGTTGTCCAATGAGATTTCACTAATCTGTTCCATCATGACATAGAGTAATCATTGAGTCTTATGAATTGAAGTACGTCTAATTCTCTATGTAAACATAATAGAATAATACTAAAAGTTTCTATTAAATTAATTGCTTTGCAATCATCTATTTAAATTTTTACGCTCAATGCTTCACCCTTGCCGAAAAGAACATTATCAAAAATTTTACCTTCTTTTGGATCAATACGTGAAAGTATTGAGAATGGAATATAATATCACAATCATGCAAAATTTTATGGTCATGTTCCGAGTCAAGTATGTCCAAAGTCTTCAAATGTTCTACATATTTTTCACACACAATTTTAAAAACTTCAGCACTATCTTTTATAATCCTTGGTGGAAATGATTTCTCTGATTTTTCTTCGATTTTCTCCGATATTCTTCCGTATTTTTCCGATTTTCTCCGTATATAGCTGAATAAAAATTTCAAAGAAAAATCGGAGTAAAACAAAAAATCATTTTTTCCGATTATCTTCGACTTGTCCCGATTTTCTCCGATTATCGTCCGCATTTTCTCCGATTCTGTCCAAATTACTCTGGTTTTAAAAATTGGAGAAAATCGAAGAAAAATCGAAGAAAATCTGAAAAATCATTTTCACCAGGGAACATTGATATTCGGTATCTCTAAAGAACAGGTCAAAAAAAACTAAATTTCAATCCATGTAATAGTTTATTACAATCTAAATGATAAATTATATCTTTTTTTGACTGGAAGACTGATTGCTCCAGCTCATAATCAGAAATCTAAACTTGTATTGAGTACAATTGAGTCAAACTACCTTGGGCATCTTGTTAGTTGACACATAATTGCTCGATGTTTGGCTTTAATTTAACTTTAATTTACCTGATGATGGTGAAGATGTTACTTTAGATCATCTAGACATGTAGCTAGCAGACAATCTTTGATTTCAACAGAAGATCAATCACAGCTCTATGTTTTGAATGATGATGATGATACTTTGGATAATCGGTGAGTATTAATAGGTTTTGCCTTCAGAACTAAATTTTTACTTCCTGATAATGATGATGATGGAGGTAAAGATAAATCAATCACAGAAACTTTGGAGGACTCATTCAACTGTCATCACGGTCAGGCGAATTTTCCGCTGTTGGTTGTGGTGGTGGTGGTGTTAATTTTGGAATCAATTCTATAACACCACAATCACTGTCATAATCAGACAAGTGTAATAAAGAAACGACTCGACTATTATCATCACCATTATTATTTGATTTTAATAAAATTCTAGAATATTCTCATAAAATTAGATTATTCGACGCCCAAGATTGTGTGATTCATGAAAAGAAATTTTTCACAAGATCTTGATGTTCACGTCTTAAATTTATTGATTCAAAACCATATTCATTTATCATTCCATTGCAAAGATCTCCCATAGCTTTCGTTGTTAGGCATGTATCATAAACACATGGAGGAACAAAATGAATACTATTGCATTTGCTCTAATGACAATTTTCAAGTTTCTTGGTACATTAACTCCATTTATTCCGATGACATGAATTTTTGGTGACTAAACATCTTGTTGACTTTTTTCAATCAGATTTAGATAGTTCATCAGTTACATCACAGATATTATCAAGTAATTCAATTATTAAAGCTCATATTTTTTTTTTCATCATCTGGTTCTTTTCAAATCTTTTTTTTTAATAAATTTGAGTACTACGCGAATCATCAGCAGTTGTTTCACTCATCGATCGAAAATCATTTCGTACTTGCATCTTATCTTTTGATTGTACTTCAGAAGGTACTCAAAAAAAAAAAAAAAAAAAGCTTTATAAAAAAAACCAGTATTATAAAATTTATAAAACTTATCATCTTGTTTTATATATTATCCAAACGCATTTATAAAAATGCAAATGAAAAAAAGCAAATCATTTTTTCATTTAAGGTTAGAATTGTCATTTTTATTGTTCAAATAATCATTGAAATTCTTAAGATGTTTTTAAATAATTTATACAATAATAAAAAACATAAAAAAATATTTTTCTAATATCAAAATCAAGCTATTTAATGATTGTTTTGATTGGAAACGTTAATAAAATTTTCTGAACCTTCGTGTAACCCACGAGATATTGGGGTTGTTTTTATTAATAAAATTTCCCTATTGTCATTATAATAAATAAACGAATTTAATATTAGATTTGTATGTTTGTTTTTGTAACACTCACATCACACGCACTATTTACAAATAATTCAATACGTAAATAGCCACACATCTCAACTGAAATTTAATTAACGTTAGCTTCATATATTTCAAATATTGAATTAAAACGTTATGATGATCAATTCTAATTTTTTTTCTCTTTCAGTTAACTCAATAAACACTTGAAATGAAATTTATAAAAATTAAAAAACGATTTAGATTCAAAGGAATGATATTAATCCAAAGAAGTGAAAAAAAAAATTTTGTGAGCCATCTAGACTCGCGGGTTTATTATGTGTAAACATCTTCGGCGTGTTGTTGTAATTGAACAAAATAATAATTAGTACACATTTAAACAAATTTTTTTCATTCATCTATGAAAATATTGTTTGTTTTTATTTCATTTTTTTCCATTTTATACAATTATTGTTGTTCAGTAATTTTCAATAATCAATGATTTTAGAATTTCGATATATCGATTTTTTGTTCTTAATTTTATAATAACGATTGATAAAACACATGAAGTAGAAAAAAAAGTTCAAATAAAATTTTTTAATATATTCCGAACGGCTGGTAAAAATATGTAAGTATTATTTGTTTGGCTATAATTGAGTGCCTGGATGCAATAGAAGCACGAGCGCTCGAAGATCCATGAAACGCGACGTTGTTTGCGTTAAATTTAGGAAAATTTCAAAATGGTTTTAAAAAAGAAAAAAAATACCTTTATGTAAAGAATCAAAAATGCCATATTTTCTTCCGAACAAATTATTTTCAATTATAATTATTTAATGAATTAAAAAATAAAGTTTAATATTTTTCTTTTCGAAAAAAACATTATTTTTCTAAGTATAACTCGTCATAACTTTGTTGATAATTAATAAATCGACTTGAAACTTGGCATATAGTTTTGTTATAGTCTAGCGATAATAAAATTAACATTAAAAATATCATTTACTTGTATTGTTTTTTTTTATTAATTTATTGAGTAATGCCGGTCGGAAAATACGTTTTTTGAACTTCAAGATAAAAAAGTGTCGAGAAAATTTTAGAATTTAAAAACTTGTCAGTGGCAACATTGTTTATCTATATATCAAGAAGTTTTTCCTAAATTTTCGAATTTTTTTAGCAATAATTTACCAAGTTATGAATTAATTAACAAATTGTGAGCTGCTGCTATTTACACTGACTTGAGAGTGCGCATACGTTTGCTACGGACCTACTATCACAGCGGCAGCTCACAATTTGTTAATTAATTCATAACTTGGTAAATTATGGCTAAAAAAATTTGAAAATTAAACTTGAATAATTGGAAATCAATAAATATCGACAGATGAAATATAATACATAGTTAGATCCTAATAATATCGATATTGAAACTTTGAATATAACTGTGTTTTTTTATACGTAATATATTATACTTATTAAAAAGAAGGTACTTTTTAGTTTAAATGAAAAATTATTTTTTAAACTAAAAAAGACCTTTTTTCAATTCACTATAATAAACTTAATAATTATAAATATATATATATTTATGAAGTATACCATTTTTTTTTACTTTGATTAAAAAAGTATAAATAAATTTAATTGTAAAATTATTGTACAATTACAATAATAATTTTCTTTTTCAACCTAACACATCAATGTCTATTTCTCTTTTTCTAAAACATGAAATTAGTCAATATTATAAATAAATTATTATTGTATAATAATTTAATATTTTGTTTTAAGTTTAGGAAATATCATTTTAAATAAACAATAGTATATTAATATACTAATCTTACGATATTAATCTCGTAAATTGATCCAAATGGAAAATACTTGCATATGCATGTAAACATATGGGGCATTCTGAGTCACTTCAGCTGGTCATCTGCCTGACCCTCTCGGATTGAGTTGAAAATTTTTTTATACATTGTTTTTGGCTTTTTATGCAGCCTGAATTTCTTCGGAAATTTTATGACGTATTTTAGCCGGTAAAGTAGAGTGTTTTAATGTTTCTTCTTTCATAAAGTTTGGTATTTAAATACATAATTTTTCCATAAATAAATCAATCGACGTAAAGTCAATTAGGTTAGCCGAGACGTTTTATGCCAAAATATTTTGAAAATCACGAATATAAAAAATAAAACAAATAAAACCATATTCAAAATTCTTATTTCGGCATATTTTAAAACCAAGTGGTTTCACGAACATTTCGTTAAAAATTGAAATTTTCCACTTTTAAGTTTTAAAATATGCCGAAAATGAAATTTTACCAAGATATGTTTTAATTTTGTTTTATTTTTTTGTATTTAAAAATTTAATTTTTTTTTTTTTTTTTTAAAAAATTTTGAAAAAAAAAAATTTAAAAAAAAAAAAAAAAAGCATATAAACGTCTCGGCCCACTCTAATTTTTAATTGAATATACGTGGATTGAGTATCTTATTCTATGGAAAAAAATTTCATGTATTTAAATTGGGGCTTTTTTTATGAAAGAAGAGAATTAACATTAAAACACTCTACTTTACCGGCTAAAATACGTTATAAAATTTCCGAAAAAATTCAGGCTGCATAAAAAGTCAAAAACAACATATAAAAAAATTTTCAACTCAATCCGTGAGTGTCAGGCAGATGACCAGCTGAAGTGACTCAGAATGTCCCATATATATGTACAATATGAACTTTACTTTGCCTAACAAATGCAAGCATAACCAATGAATACAAATAAAATACTTGTATATTAATATACAACGGCATATATATAACAATAAATAAATAAATATATAAATACTTGCATTTAAATTCATCTATATTACAGAACGCCTGATGGTAACGGTTACCGACCGATTACCATGGTGCTGCATGGCGCAATGTAGACTGACAGAAAATGGATTCCTGCCCAGATCCGATACCGGATCTGACGTCTAAACTCTATGTTTTTTCCTTTTACTCCATACCCAGCCCGCGCCTAAAGATGTTTACACATCAAAAAAAAATTTATAATTTTTTTCTACGCGAGCACAGGTGTTCCGAAAAATTCAACAAAACAAGATAACATGTCCAGCTATATTCAAGGACAAATCCATCACACAAGATCTTACTCCAATGCAACAGAAACTAAGACTTGCAACGAAAGCAGAGTTGAATTTTAAAAAAATCAAAGGTCAGACAAATCTAAAAATAATCTACCACAATGGCTTGTTTTTAATAACAACAACATCTAAAAAACATGAACACAACCAAATAAAACAAAATGTATTGAACAATCAGCATCAACATCAAGAACAACTGTCAACATCATTAGCACAACAGACATAATCAACACAAACGAATCGACAACAATACTTTCTGATAGCCAACATTTACAAAACACTCTCCTTATTACAAACACTTACAATTGATTAATTACAACATTTGATAATTCATCAATATGAACAGTATGAACAACAACAAATTAATTAACAGGATCACAAAAATAAACAAAAAAATTAAATTGAATGTATACTATCAAAACACTCGAGGCATAAAAATCAAGTTTGAGGATGTACTCATTAATACAACAACAAATAATAATGACACAATTGTATTTACTATAACATGACTAAACACTAGAGATGAGAAAATTTTTGTGACATGTCATGACGGTCAAATGACACGACGTAATGCGATGTGACGATTTTATGACAAAAAAAAGTTTGACCATTATTTCTCAACTATACAGCTGCCATTGACCCAATTGTAACAAATAAAAACCGTGACTGTCATTTCTCATTAAGTGTCACGGCGACTGTCGCCTCTCTGAATTAAATATTTTAATTGAGAGTATTTTTACCAAATATTGCCCGATACTGTTTTTTTTTGAGCTTTTATTATTTGTAATTCATTCACAATAGCCTGGTCAAGCTGTAATGTGGGACACCGTGCTGATAGCTGAATGGCACTTGACTATAGATAGTGTCGTAAACGGTTCCACTGGAGGCCCAGGTCGAGCTCCAGTTGTATTTAGACCCCTGCCCGGCATTCGGGGCTCTGCCAGGTTGGAATTATATTTCCCTAGATAGGATTTTATATGGAAAGTGAAAATACCAAAAAGTTTATGCCGCAGAGCTTACTAATGATTCCTGGGACTCAGCAAAAGACACCAAAGAAGATGAAGCTGGTAGTCAAGGACAGCACCTATGAAGTTGAGACACAGGAATGTGGACCTTCGTCCGGAAAGGGATACTTTTCTACCGTAAGCCTTCGACAAAGGCTGCCCGAGTCTAAGCCTAAAAAGCTCAGTGGCGCAGGGACGGCAGGCCTTCCTGTTGGGGAAACAGTTGAACCTGTTAAAACTTAAAAACGGGCAAGACAATCGGGGAGTACCCCTCAGTCTGCTCAACAAGAGCACAAAAAAAGACGGAATGAGAAGAAAAAGTTGTCATTTGCGGTTGTCACTGCCGATGTGCTTAAACTCGTGATTATTCACGGGGACCGGTCGGACATATTGCAAGAGGAATTCAACTTGGTGCAAGGGGAACTTCTGGGAACGATAGACGAAATAGCGTCTGGCGATTTTGTCCTGAGATTCCAAGGTACCTTCACCGGAGAGGGATCAGAGAAGCTTGCGCGAAAACCGAGTCCGAAAAATGGCTCAGGGCGAGCGTGGAAAAGCTCGAGAAGGGAGGAGGCAAACTTTTGGTCATCGACCAGGAAGACCTTCCGAGGCTGGTCAGAGTAATGGCGCATATTCAGGATTAACTGGCCAATGTACTGGACGTCAAGGACGTCTGTACAATACTGACGAGAACTGCCAGACAAAATCCGGGGCTACACACCAGCGGATGGACGAAATATGAAGAAAGCAAGGAGAATGTCAAAGGCTGGCGTCTGATTCTTGGAATACCGGAAGCTGAGGTGGAACAGCTGAACAAGCTGAGCATGAGACCTTTCTACGGGCTAAACATCTTTTCAGATGCTGGGCAAAAAGACCGGAGAAGGCTCTAAGAAGCGATGAAAGGCATTAAAGGAGCTAGTAAGTCGACCCCTATTTGTGCTCTGTAAGCACTGTTAGATATGCCCCCGCTACAACTAATAATAAGGATAGCAGAACTGAGGATCCCGAGCGGAAGGTAGCTAGGCAGCTACTAAATATGACTAGGTGTCAGCTGAGGCTAGTAATAGCACTGTTAACGGGACTCTGTGGAATGACACTTGTGCTTTTCACAAGCATATGTTCTTACATCTGGGGTACCACAATGCTCTAATTTCGTTGTTTATTATATTCGTCAACAATTTGTCTGCTAACTGAGACTGAAACATCCTCATGTATGCTGATGATATTAAATTCATGAAGATAAAATCAATTGAAGATTGTTTAAAACTGCGAAATTCTCTAAATATATTCTCAATAAGATGAGATGATCTTGGTTTCAAATTTTATAGTGAGAAATTTATGATGAACACCTACGGAGATACAAAAAAAAAACAATGAAACACGATTACACAATCAACAATCAAATTAGTAAAAGGTCTACATGCTGTAACATGACATCTCTGCCAGTTATCTTCTCGAACCGCTTGTTACCGTCATCTTACCTGTAAATTGTCTTTTTCAATAAACAAAGATAAAATCCAATAATTCAACAGAAATAATGATAATAATTTGTATCCAAAAACGTAATAATTAAAATCAGGGGTTTTCAAATAACCTTAAAACCGGAAAAAAGCATAACACAATCTGGCACTCAGAACACATTCATACCTGGACAAAATAAATTAAACAATGAATAAAACAACCAAAACAAGCAATCTAGAGGAAAGCCGCAGGGTCGCTCAGTGTGTGGGTTTTGGTAGAAGGGCCGGATAAAGCTGTTATAATAATTCAATCCTGAAAATAATAATTAATAAATACCGCAAAAATAATAACAAAAGACACAATTAATTCATTTTACTCCATATTTATTTATCAAACATCAACGTAACTCAAATACCAACGTAACTCAAATACCCAAAATACAAAATTACTAATCCATATTTATCTCAAAAATTCTAATCTAAAGGGGACCGCGTCCAACGAAATATTTATTATTAATTAATTAATAAACTAATTCTAATAATCGAAAGTATCAAAAGTACCATAATCAACTCGAGGGTCAGCCTTAAGTTGATCAGAAAAATCAAAGTTAAACAAAAGGTAGCACATGGCGGTTGATCCACCATGTCCAACATACAGAAAAATAACCTCAAACTCACCGTCGCCAGACGACTGGTTAAAACAAAGGTCCAGTCAGACTGACGTTTCATAGACAAGAGAGAGTTTTTCACTCCTAATTATTTTACTGACTTTACATACGGAAAAGAGGGGGATTTGCCCTACTCTAATATGACTTGATGTTGATGATGTCGCTATGTGGCTTAGCCTTTAAGGCAACGAGAATCGTGACAATGCTGTAAAGATCTTGAAATAATATTTGATGATCGGTCAAATTTTGATATACATTACAAAAATATTGTTGCTTCATCTAAACGTACACTTGGTTTTATAATAAGGACAAGTAATAAATTCAAGAATGTTAATGCAATTAAGATACTGTATTATACATATGTTAGATCTAGAATTGAATATGGCTCGATAATTACATCACCAGTCTTCAGATACCCAATAATCAACATTAAAAATGTCTAAAGACGAGCACTAAAATTTGTACAGTATAAAAAAGCTAGTAAATAAAAGTAAATCTATCACAACGCAGAATAATAATAACTGCAATATATTGTATCAAACTTATAAAAAGGCTAATTGATTGCGAATATGTTCAAGAAAAAATACCAACACCAAAAAAATAGCAGCATTTGAGATAAAAAAAAAAATACATTTGATGAATATCCTCTAAAAATTTACTAGTGCATTAAATCGATTGAACCAGTATAAAGATGGAAAAATTAATTTTATTGAAAGAATTGATAATTACAAAATTACATATATTTCGAACTTCATTGAATAATAAAAATATTGATTAAACGAACAAGTTAAAAGAACATTGAATATATAAATTTAAAAAAAAATCAAAAATAGAAAAAAAGATAAATAGTAAAAAAATAGAATAAAAATAAAGTAATAATAAAAATAAAATTAATATAAATTTACACCGTTCAATATCAGCTACTATCTATCATTATTATGTTGAAAATGATGTAGATTTATTGAAATATACACACTGTCCCATTTTAATCTATCAATGGATTTTTCTTGAAAAATATGGCTAAAAAAATTTATAGTAGGGATAAGCAAAACCTGATTTCCCTTCTCTCACAAAATATAAACCAATCACAACGTTCCCCTACTCTTAGTGAAGAGAGGAAAGGGAACTTTTTCGTTGATGGGGGATCTGAGATGTAGTATATATTCTCGTGCACAGAGACTTAGCATCACCCTTCGTTCAGTCCATCAGCTATAGTGCGCCCAGTCTTAGAAACCAACAAGTAAGTTTTATCATATATTTATAAATTTCTATTAACTTATTGATATTATCATTGTTTTTCAATTATTTTGTTAACTGAAAAAAAACTTCAAAAAGCTGACGAATGCAAATCATTGAAAGATTTGAAGAGGAAAGTAGTTTATAAAATTACTAAAGTAGCGAGATTTCCAACATCAAAGTATGGTCCAGCGCTAACAGTTGAAATCAACAATGAAAATTATGCATATCTACCAAAAAGATTTGCTATACATTTCAATCAAGATGATCAAGAATTTACGGAGCTAGAAAATGCTGTCAAGAAAGGAACACTAACCATGGTTCTCGATGGTGAAAATAATCAAGATGTAATATTAGATGATAGTACATATAATCCACTTATTCCATTCGGCTATAAGGATGGGGGTGAAAAACAGGGCATCATCGACCTTGTTACGAAGCGTATGGGGCTGACGGGGTTCGTGCCCAGTGTTGGCAAACGAGGGGGTGGATAAGAGTGAGTCGTGATAAGCTGTATTATAGGCAAATCGGAACTCGGGCAAATAGTGATCCCAGGTGATTGCCATCAAGAAATTCACGAAGCAGAGTCTTGAGGCTACGGTTTACCTGTTCCACTGGATCTGCTTGGGGGTGATATGGGGGGGTATTTTGTAACTTGATACCAGCCCAAACAGCTAAGGATTTGATTTCCTTATTTACAAATTCGTTATCAGTGATTAAAATCCGGGGAGTACCATGGCGAAATAAAACGAGGTCCTCGAGTTTTTTGCGGATAACTTAACCCGTGCCTTGACGGAGGGGAGCCAGTTCTATGAACTTGGTCATCTGGTCTTGCATAACCAGAAGATACACATAACTAGCTCGTGAACGGGGAAGTGGACCAACAATATCGGCAGCTACAATCGCCCAAGGTTCTTGTACCACGCGGGTGCCCATCAAACCGCGTGGTTCGCCTTGGTCAGACTTAGTCTTTTGAAAAATCTCGCAACGGGCTACTTTTGACGCTACTTCGCGGAACATATTAGGCCAATAATACAAGGTAGAGACTTTCCGATAAGTTTTGTCAATTCTCATGTGACCTATATGGGGGGGGGGGGTCATGACACTCCAATACGACTAGTTCGCGAAAATGACGGGGCATTACCAATTTCCAGGCAGTCAGGTCGGGAATCTCAACTGATATATATGATAAAGGTCTATGAAAATACAGTTGACCACCAATGATCTGCCAGTCAGGGTAACTGTCCGGGGATGACTTCACCTTGCGATACCTATGGCAGTACCATTTATTCTCAACATCAGTCAAGTTTTGGGCCTCAACTTGTTAATCGGGAATCCGCGAAAGAGCGTCTGTGATTCACCTTTACGGTGAAATATCTCGAAGTCGTATTGCATCAATTCTAATGCCCAGCGGGACAATCGACCGGTGGGGTTACGCAAGTTTTCAAGCCAACGGAGACTGCTGTGGTATGTCATAACGGTGAATTTATAACCCTCTAAATAACACCGAAATTTCCGTATGGCCCATTTGGCCATCGCTAGACATTCCTGTTCGGTAACAGAGTATCGTGTTCCGGTCTCGGACATCATGTGGCTAGCATATGCGATCACCTTTTCGACCTTATTGAATTCTTGGGTTAATAATGCTCCGAGTCCAACACTACTTGCATCTGTTTGAAGGGTAAAGAGGAGGGTAAAATCTGGGTATGCGAGGGTTGGGGCTGTGGTCAATTTAATTCTCAGGGCGCGGAAACTATTGATTTGGGGCTCTTTCCATTCCCAATCAACATCTTTCTTGGTTAATCCAATTGAAGGTCCTCGGAGGGGGTAAGGGTACTGAGTCCGTTCATCTGTACGACCTGAGCTACCTTATCAACGGGCACAAACAAAAATTTTCGCTCCGGGTTGTCATGATAATACTATGATCGGTCGCTGAAGTCAATGACCATTCCGGCGACTTGTAGAAAGTCTAACCCTAGGATAAAGGCCTCGGATGAGGTGGGTAAAATCAATGCGTCCATAGGGGTGGATTTGCCTTCAACTTTAACTTGGATTGTAACCGCGGTATTAATTGTTTCGAGATGACCCAACGCAGTCATAACATGTCGCGGGAGTACATCACGTTGTTTGAAACTGGACTGAATGAGGAGTTGGGACGTTTCCAGACCAGCAAAGGTTCGGTTCGCTCCTGAGTCAACCAAGGCTCGAATCATTACTGGTCCAACTATTATGTTAAGGTGCAAGGCGCGAAGTTTAGGGATCGGGGTTGGTGGAGCTGCCAACATCTCGGCTGGAGTTTCTACCAATCCGGACGGTTTAAGCACTAACTTTACCAACTCCTTGGGTGATAAATCGACTTTAACCACGTCAGATATCCATGGGGCCCGGGTAGTTTCAGTTCATTTCAATGGCGGGTGTTTAATCGGCGAATTTGAAACGGGAGCTGCATGTGGCGAAGTTATGCCCTCCCGCTGTCGTTTCCCGGATTGCAAAATGCGCACGTAATCAGCGTGACATCCGGTCGACGGCAGCGATAGCAAAATTTTCTTCGGGGTTCCTGACAATCCCTGAAAATGTGGCCGGGTTGCTTACAGTTCCAACATTCTATTAAATTAGAATGCTGAAAGTTAGATGGAACTGGAGGACTTGGACCTGATTTAGGAAAATCGATTGGGGTGGCAAATGTGACGTTGCGGGCCTTGGGCCAGGTGACTTCCTTCCTTTTCTGGAATAAGTCACCAATGGTTCCGAGTTCCTCGTTTCCTTGTAGGGATGACTCCTCTTCTACCAAGGAACGAAGAACACCTTGATGTGGAACGGGGCTTGGGTGTGAACGGAATGATGGGCAGGCGGAACTGGGACACAACGACTGCTCAGGTCGAGGTGGTAATCGTCGTTGTTGGGCAGATTGTGTAATCTTTTCTTGACACAACGCTTCCAATTCTACTTCCCACACTGTTGGGAAATCTCGGGGTGGAATTTGGCGTTGGAAAATGGGCAACATATTACGGACAGTGTAATGTACGCGCTCTGATTCCGACCAGGGTACCGACCACTATTTTTTGATAGTGGGGATTTAGTATAACAGTAAATAAGTGGGAGCGTACGCGGAATTTTTTTTTTTTCTAACGGGGCATGAGAACGAATTTTATAGTAGTGGGGACATAAGAGGAGGGTTTCAAGTTTACGGTATATGGGTGGGAGTATAAGAAATAAGCTTTATAATAGTGGAGACGGGTGGGAGTAAAAAAAAATAAACGTATACTTGGCGGAGGGGTATTTGTGGCAGGGAACTATATTTTTTTTTTTTTCTCGCGTGGTAGTATTATTAAATCAGATAGTCTTACCTTACTACGATGGATGGAGGAATGCACCAAGATGTAATGAGTAGTAATCCAAATGTCTCGTCCTTCTACCAATTTGTTCTCCTGTACGTATATTCCTTTATCTCTGTACCCAATGTAGCCCCGTGGATAGTCTCTTGGTGTCGCCAATTCTCCCATAACCCACACAAACCCTCAATCCCTCTTCTCTCTTTTTTTTTTTGTCACTAGCACACACACGCACACACAACTTAAATTCCTTTTTTTTTCTTACACTCACGCAACACGAAACACTATTTTTTCCTTTTTTTTTTTCTTTTTACATACACACACCCCACACGCGACCAAAATGCGTTTTTTTTTTTTTTATTTTCTGGCTTGACACACAACTTGCACTTACACACACACACACAACTTAAATCCTTTTTTTTTCTTCTTTTTCTTACACACTCTACACACAACTGAAATCCGTTTTTTTTTTTCTTATCTTAAACACAGCTTGTACACGACTTAAATTTTTTTTCTTTTTTCTTTTCTTTTTTCCTACACTCAACTTACACCCGTCTTAAGCCTTTTTTTTTTTTTCCTTTTTCTTTCCTACACACTACTGACACAACTTGAATCTGTTTTTTTTTTTTTTTTTTTCTTTCTTACACTGCCACACACACGACTTAAGCCTGTTTTTTTTTCTCTTTTTTTTTTTTTTTCACAACCTAACACAACTAGAATCTATTTTTTTTTTTTTTTTTTTTTTTCTCACACAACTTGACATGACTTGAATCCTATTTTTTTTTCTTTTCTCCTGCACACAGCCCAAACACGAGACTCAGATCTGTTTTTTTTTTTTTTTTTCTGATGGCACTACACAGCGCGTTGTTCACCAAGCGATGGCTCAACAGGTTGTGCCGGTTGGGGTACAAAATACACGATGAAGCGTCGTCGGTTGTCACGCAAGCGCGGTCAACTCGACGGCCATCTTTTAATTTATTATTTTTTTTTTATATACCGACGACGCTTGAGGGTGGGAAAATTTAAATTTTAAAATAGGGTTTCGTGGTTTTGGGGGGTTTTATAGTTTTTAGTCTAATTATGGGGGGGGGCGGATTTGTGGGTTCAGTCGTCTTCATGATTCATTTGATAATAATTGAAATCTAATTTTTTTTTTTTTTCTTCCCTTTTTTTTTTTTTTTTTTTTATAGTTTCTCGCGAATCAACGAGCTTTCGGACAAAAAGGGGGGGACGGAAAATTTTATTCTACGACGCTAAAACTCACCAAAAACGTCACTAAAACTAACCAAATAACCAAATAGCCAAATAACGAATAACCACAATAATCACAATAATCAAGAAAATCCAAGTAGTTTATTGATGTCGATCCGAACCTGAAGATATAAATCTTAAAATTAAGTTGAGGGGTTTGCCTGGGGTCGTTCAGTATGCTGGTTCGTGCAGAGAGGGCCGAGTAAAGAATGTTTAAATTTAGTCACTGAAAATGTAAAATCAAGGGAAACACAATAAATTACTCAACAAGGCAATAGCTATGGCACACAATTAACAAGATTATTCATTAAATAAACAATTAAAGTATCAAAATTATTACTAAGCACAAAGTTAAGTTTTATCAAAAATTATTAAATATTATTCAAATGAACACAAATATAAACATTATGAAGCCTGACTTCAAGTCATGGACCAAACAAGAAAAATGATAATACAAAATAGTAATTAACGAACTAATAATATAATAATTAAAGAAAAATGAGGCAAGGCTGACCAACAAACTGTATATGAAATAAGGGGGATTTTCAGGAGAGGATGACTCCTGCTCCATGGGTTTGGGTATGGATGACTCCAATACCGGGGTGAGCAGAAGACTATTCGAGGTTCTGGGATGGCTCACCAAGAACCTCGAACCTACATGTCTGAAGGCAAAAGCCGAAGAGAGTGTATCTCGCTGGATCGCCAGCTCAAATAACTTGAGAGGTTTTCCTTTTCCCAGCAATATTTCCCTTCATGTTTAACCAGTCTTACTCGTTAATATAATAATAATAAAAACATAAAAATAATAATAATAAGGTATGATTTTAAGGTGGGCGAGTGCAACTCGTCACACATGTTAACATTGATATGGATTACAGTAAATTCCGTTAGATGTGTGTAGATTGTTGGAAAGAAAAATATTGCTTTTTGTGTATCGATAAAGATAGAGATATAGATAAAGGAAGATATAGAAAAAATTTTGACTGCTTTATAACTATAAATAACAAAACGATTTGTTAAATTTTCTCAGTTGATTGTAAAATCGAATCAACATGCCTCTTTGTGAGCAAGAATTAGTTGATGAAACGAAATTTTTAAGTGAAATTGAAAAAGTACAAGACGTTATTCGTAAAAAATATCAATCGATAAAATTAGGAAAAGAAAATATATCAGAAGCTGCAAATGAATATCTCAAACCAGTTGTAACACCGCTCAACAAATTAGCTGCACAACTGCCAATAACGATCAACAAAAAATCATTAATTGATCATCAATCATTTCCGGATGAAAAAAATACGAATGATAAAAAAAAAAGTAATTCTACACATGAGGACAATTATAGTACTTCTGATATTGAAGAATCGATTTATGAACAAGAAGGTGAATATGATACATTTTGAATTATCAGCAATTGAATATCAAAGTTATCAATCCATTGAAATTTACATGTTGGAAGATATTCCCTCATTGCAGTTCCATACATATTGTTTGAATCAAAATACATTAAAAATGACTCTTCTTCTTCAAGATTATATTCACTTCCCATATATCGATTATTAGCATTTCCATATCGATTTGAGACTTGTGATAAACCACCTCTTATACCTTGCTCAACAAACAACATCATTTCAGGATCTGTTAAAAATTCCAGTTCAATCTGAGAATATTTCAACATTGCACTAAAACTAAGTCCAGGCAGCGCATAATAATGTGCTGGATCTAACTCATATGTATTAAAACAATCAGCTCTGAAACTTTCAAAAACATCAGCAAAAAGAGCAACATCAGTCTGTTAGTATAAATCAGAATATTCTCCAAGTGTTTTTATATTAAACTTCTGCCAAACATTTAGAGCATGTGCATATGATTCATCCGAAATATTCTCTTCATTCGATTGTGAATAAAATCGATCTTTCAATGGAAGTGTATCATCAAATTTTTCGATTTATCAAGATAATCATACGGAAATACTCCCTTCTTTCATCATCATTTTTACAAATACTTTTTGTTATTGATTTTTTATTATTATCTAAATTACTTGATAGTGAATCTATTGAACTAGCCATGAATCTATATGAGTCGATGAATCTAAATTTTATTCTGGTACCTTTGACAGCTTTTGTGAATAAAAGATACCTTTCTTTGTTGATTCCGAGTATATCAATTTTACCTCAGAACTGGTTTTTCAATTTTTTGATGATAAAATAGGCATCGTAGCCTGTGAGATTGTGGAATACTACAGGAATGATACATGATTCTTGATAATTTATATTGCATATTTGATGGGCACCATGTTTTAAGCCTAATATGAAGTCTCTAACATAATTTCATAAAAAAAAAAAAAAATGGCCGAATAGTTAATGTTTTTTTTTATTAGGGGCGATAGAATTTTCAAAGCCGCTTCTTTTAACCCAAACCTGAAGTATTCACGACAATTAGTTTAAAAGTTATAAACGTTTTTTTTTGGGGGGGGGGGGGAAATCCAATATTGCGGCTGAGCCTTTCGGCTCCTAGCCTCCGTAAAAAATTTTTTATGTAGAATGATTGCAAAAAAATTAATTAATTTACAAGAATTAAAACTTTATAAAAATACCTTCAGGTAGCATGATGTGCCTTCAATGCCTCAAATATCTTCAACATCATAACGATCAGCATGCGTATCCTTAACGAGATACAGCTCTTTTTCATCAGACACCTGCACTCCTCCGGAAACTCTAGAAGTTGAGATGGCTGCAGTAGCAGTTTCCTCTGAAAAAACAGAAAATTAATAAATTAATAAAAAAAAAAAAAAAGGCTAACAAAATTTTCTAAAAAAAAAAAATAGATTACCAGGATATGCCGGCTCCACGACTGCTTGCTCACCTTCAGGAGTCAATACGGCTGCAGTAACGGTTTCCTCTGAAAAAAATAGAAACAAAAAATTAATAAATAAATTAATAAAAAAATAAAAAATAAATAAATTAATAAAAATAAATAAGAAATAAATAGAAAAAAAAAAATAGAAAAAAATTACCTCGGTTAGAAGGAAGAGGGACGGTGGCTTCTCCCGATGGCTCCTGGTGCAGCTTTTCTCTCTCCGACCTGGACAATGCACTATATCTTGCCTCGCAATGTTGCTCCAGGAGTCTTTTTCATAAACATACACTCTGGAAATAGAAAAAAATTGAATGAAATAAATTAAAAGAAAAAAATAAAATAAATTAAAAGAAAATACAATAAAATTGATAATAATAACAAAAAATAGTGGAAACTCCACCATTTTGGGTTCTTCGACTTTTTTTTTTTTTTCCGTGTCCCCCTCTAAACCCTACAACTTTTACCCGAAACATTTTTCAATTTAAGCCGTATTTTTTAAAAAAAATCCATTGTGTTACGTACCAAGTTTATTAAATAAAAAAATTAACTATGAAATAACAAAAAAATATGTAAATTAAAAATTCAAAAGGAGAATGATCATAGAATAATTATAATAAATCAACTCGGTATTTCACGTTAATAATAAAAATCCTCTTATTTTGTTATTCCCTTCAGTGTAACGGGTTAGGAGAGAATGTGTATGATTGTAGATGTACCTTAATGTTAGAATAATCCGAAACCAGCATTATTGAAAGCGTGTCAATCTGGATGGTCACCTGTTGATGTTGGTAGTCTTGAATAATCCAAACGGTAAAATAAACTCGAAGCACAGAAATCAACACCCCGGAAAAATGTCACAGTCAATAATTTTTATATAGGATTAGGGAAGGTTAAATAATTTAGGAAAAAATAATAGTTTATCACAAGGATTATTTAATTTAAATTCACTTCAAAAATGTTATTTATTCGAAACGTAAAAGTTCAGTTGATTTTATTATTTATTTAATTTTATTTGATTTATTGAAAATTTTAATTGATTTAAATTTAATGATTTGAATAGTACGAAAGTTGTTGCGAGAGTAAAGCTCCTTAAATTATTAAAATAAAAATTATAAACTACTGAAGGGATAATTAAAAGTGGGAACATCTTGCACCAATTATATTTTACCTGTCCCACGATAGTCAGCATTTAATATTTTACTTAGAGAATTATTTGTAACGATTGCTAAAGTCAACGGATGCTGAATATCAAGTTGCTGAGGTGACTTCGATTTACGGCTTAAGATAATAAAAATTAAAATAAAAAATAATATAAAAAAATATAGTCAAGTCCCCCAAGGTGCACCCTAAGTGTTCCGTAGGGTTTTTTTTTTTTTTTTTGTTGTTTGATTTGTTTTTTCATTTTGTTGTAAAATAAATGACTATTTTTTTTGTTTTGTTTTATTTTCTAATGTTGTTTATTTCTGTTGTTTAATAAAAAAAAAAATAAACGACCGAAAAATTTCAAAAAAATAACGTAAAGTCTACAGATGAAGCGTCATCGATTAAAACATTGCCGGAATCGATCTGTCAATATTTGAAATTAATTCTAATAAGGCCCAAAAATTGAAAATAAATATGATAATTGCTTTTGGGAAAAAAAAAACATAAATTTCATTTAACATCAACTAATTCGGTTCGGCGGTTAAAAAAATATCTTGCAAAAACAAATTCTGACACTACATTTTGTTTAATAAAAAAAAAAATAAACAACCAAAAAACTTCAAAAAAATATCGTAGAGTCTAGAGATGAAGCGTCGTCAATTGAATCATTGCCGGATCCGATCCGTCAATATTTGAAATTGGGCCCTGTCGAAAAATGGCACTATCACATCTGATAAGGCCCAAAAATTGAAAATAAATATGATGATTGCTTTCGGGAAAAAAAAAAACATAAATTTCATTTAACGTCAACTAATTCGGTCCGGCGGTTAAAAAAATATCTTGCAAAAACAAATTCTGACACTACATTTTGTTTAATAAAAAAAAAAATAAACGACCAAAAAATTTCAAAAAAATATCGGAGAGTCTACAGATGAAGCGTTGTCGATTAAATCATTGCCGGATCCGATCCGTCAATATTTGAAATTGGGCCCTGTAGAAAAATGGCACTATCACAACTGATAAGGGCCAAAAATTGAAAATAAATACGATGATTGCTTTTGGGAAAAAGAATAGAACCTAATGGGCTTCATAGAAGGCAATTCGATTCATAACTTTTATTTTTTATCGCGAAATAACAAAAAGTCACACGAAAAGTGAAAACATAAGTGTCCTACGGAACACTAAAAAGGTATAAAAAAAATTAGAAAATGTAAATGTTGCTAAAAATGAAAAATAATTATAAGAAATAAAAGAGAAAAAAAGTAATGTGTTACTCGATATCAAACTAGTCTCTCGATTTTAACAATTATTATTAATTAGTTATTTATTTTAAATATAAAAATGACCAGTACGTAACAATTAAAAATTTAAAATAGGACAGTCCGTATAATTGCAATATTATAATATAATATACTAATATATTATATTCATTTGAAAATAACATGAATTAACTTTAAATTAGAATATAAAAGCTATTTCTGTAACTAGTTATAGACTATTTTTTAGTTTCTACTTAAT
Source organism: Aphidius gifuensis (assembly GCF_014905175.1). NCBI lineage: Eukaryota > Metazoa > Arthropoda > Insecta > Hymenoptera > Braconidae > Aphidius > Aphidius gifuensis. The sequence continues at coordinate 8,002,579 of NC_057792.1, read as the reverse complement.
ATTACCATTGTAATTATTAAAATGAATTTTTTGAAAAAAAAACAATTTGAGCTAATCAATAAATTGTAATTTTTCAGTTATTTAATCATTATTATATTTTTTTATGAACAAGCAATTAATTTCTTTAGTCTCCATCCAATTTTTAAAGAAATATAAGAATAATTTAACATTATTGTAAATTTTTCGAAATAAAATAATTTAGGAAAGTAAAATTTTTTAATTTAAAATTTTCGAACTTGTTCAGTTCTTTCACTATTAACTCTCAAGTCATTTTATTTTTAATTATTTATGAATTGAACAATTGTTTGAATAAATTTAATAATAATTGTCATATATATATTATTTCAAGTGACGTGGGTTAGTACTGTGATGGAGTTGCAAAGCGGGGTGCTTAATCATTCAACTGCAATCAAAGTTTGCCAACTTTCTTGATAAATTTTTGATTTAATCAATGTACAATAAACGAGCTTTATTTTTATCATAAAAAAAAATCAAATCATTATGATCAAAATATTTTAATTTTTATATTATTTTAATTAAATTATAATTTTAATTATTATCAATTAATAGTTGATAATAATTAAAATTATAACGAAAGTGATTACATAGTGTTAGAATTTATAGCTTATATTTTTATTATTTATTTAAATAATTATTTATTAAATTAGGAATAATATGAGAGGAATTATCTAAGGTATATAAAATGAGGTAGACTTTAAATTAATTAATTATTTTCTTTAATCAAAAGCTACGTATAGGGAGATCGTGTCAATGCTTATGTGTACCAGACAAGAGTCCCAATAAGACTGACTCACCAAATTATATATCGACATAATATTAATTCTTTATTCCTCTGTCCTAATCACACTTTCAGCATTCGTCATTTATTCCCAGAAAAATATTTCGGTTACACCATGCATCAACATCATCCGATCACACCATACTCACATACATACACACAATCTCATTCTCATAAACAAAAATAAATTTAATCTCTATTTCGTTTCATTATTACTTCTTGTTTAATTTACAGAAATAAAATCATATTTCCAACATTCCCCCTCAAGAAGTAATCATGAAACTCCATAGAGTCAAGTTAAAAAAAAATAAAATAAAATAAAATTTATTATTAAAAATTATTATTAAAAATAAAGTCAGAATAAAAATAATCATTCAAAGATTACATCATTCAAAAATATTCTCAAATATCTCACACATAAAATTAATTATTTATCCATATACCTTATCTCTTATATTTCTTATTATTATTTATCATACTTAGATCTATAATCTAATTAGCAATGACAAAATCTCCGTTATACGACTGGGGCTAACCTTACAATGGTCCAGTATTCACTGCATAGGGAATGGGGACACCCAAAAAACCCAAATCAGACCATAAACATCTTAAATTAATTATTCATTAAAAATTAACATAATTATTATTGTTAAAAAAAATACATAAAGCAAATTAATATTTCTGCATTCCCAACTCCAGGCGCAGCTCTGCAAATTTTGGCCCTGGTAAAGGTTTAGTAAAAGTATTAGCCAATTGTTTACCTGTAGAAATATGTTTTAATATTAATTGGTTATTCATTACTTGCTGCCTTATAAAATGATACTTAATATCTATATGCTTAGTTTTCTTATGACCGACAGGGTTAGATGCTATACTTATACATCCTGTATTATCTTCATATAAAATACATTTATCAATAATTATATTAATTGTTTTCGCTAAAGATCTCAACCATATCGCTTCTTTTGTCGCTTCAGATAAACCGATTCATTCAGCCTCGGTTGATGACGTCGCTATTGTCATTTGTTTATGAGAATTCCACGATATAGTACATTCTTCATACATTTCAAAAATATAACCTGTCGTACTTTTTCTTTTATGTAAATCATCACCCAATCTGCATCAGCATAGCCAATTAATATATTATTATAATCATCATTTCGAGTGTATGTTAATTTTATATCTATTGTACCTTTTGAATATCTTAAAATAGGTTTTAAAGAATGCCATAATGTCTTATTATTTTTATTTAAATATCTACTTAAAATATTTACTGATATACTCAGATCAGTTCTTGTACAAACCATTAAATACATTAAACATCTCAATAAATTTCTACACGGTGCATCATAACTATCATCTTTATTTAAAGCTTCTTGGTCTTTTTTTGCTTCAAGTGGAGTACTTGCGGGGTGACAATCAGTCATATTGAATTTACTCAAAATTGATTTTATGTATGTGCTTTGATCTGATATTATTTTATTCTCAATTCTAATTATGCGAATCCCAATAAATAATTTTATTTCATTCATATCGACCATTTGAAATTTATTCATTAAATAATTTTTTAAACTAGCCATTGTGTCGTCACGTGAAGTTAAAATCACCAAATCATCAACATATAAAACTTAATAAATATTTTCCATAATATTCCCCCTGTCTAAAATATAAATACAAAGATCAACCTCGGAATTTTTAAAACCCTTTTCTCTAAGTGTCCGTTCAAATATTTCTTACCAACATCTAGCTGCTTGTTTTAACCCATACAATGCTTTATTTAATTTACATACTTGATTATTACTTACTACTAAATATCCTCTTTTAACTTCCCATTTAAAAATGCTGTTTTTAGATCCATATGGTGTATCAATAAATTATTTTGTAAAATAATTATATAAAACACAAACACAGATATAATTCAATAATAAAATAATCGAGACGACACACGAAATTTAGTATTCGGAAAAAGCATTAATTTTATTTATAAAAACACAATGATTTGAATTAAAAATTACATATAAAAACACACTTAATTCAACTTAAAAGTTATAAAAATATAAAACGCTCGAAACTAAATTAAAACAAAGGCCCCACGTGTCGATAATATGGAGAGAGAAAAATCAAGTGGATTACGGAGTCAGTGATTTGAAATATTAAACAAACGACTCGTTAATTAAATATTACGCGACCCGGTAAAATATCAACTAGATTGAGAAGCAATCTAGTTGTTAAAAAATTAAATGAAACACTGACTACATATACGTAATTGCTACACTTGATTATCGCCGTGACTCTACTTAAAATTACACTGATATAAAACACAAATAAACACTTAATATAACATTAATAATTGTACTTACAATGATAGATGAATTAAAATTACTGGCTATGTACGACGTGGACCTTGACCTGGGCTTCGCTTTGATTAAAGTAGATAATTAAAGATGTGTAGTTGATTGGTGATGGACAACGGTATTAATCGTAAAAATAAAGCACTCGCGTAGCACACAATTTAAATTTTTAATTAGTCAATGATAAAATATATTTAAAACCAAATTAATTTATTTATTGCATAGCAGAAGGCTAAATAGAATTAAGTTAAAATAACTAATGAATTTAATTTCAAATGAGAAATATAAAAATGTTAAAATAATTAAACTTGCAAATGATTCGAAAATAAAAATATTCTAAGTTTTAATTTAGCAAAAATAAAATATTCTAAGTTTTAATCCAAAAACAATTAAATTTCTCTGAGTCAAAATTCAGATATTGTAAAATTTTCCAAGTTTTAATTCAAAAATATTAATACTTTCTAAGTTTTAATTCAAAAATATTAATACTTTCTAAGTTTTAATTCAGAAAAAAATATAATATTTCTAAGTATTTATTCAGAAAATTAAAAATATTCTAAGTTTTAATTCAGAAAAAATAAAATATTCTAAGTCTTTAAACTCAAAAATAAAAATATTCTAAGTTTTAAATCAGAAATAATTAAAATTTTCTAAGTCTTTATTAGAAGAATAAAGCTTCGGCGATAAAGTACAACTTAATAAGAGCTGGAAGAGCTAGTTATGGTGCAGAGACTGCGGACCAAGTGATCTGAAAAATCTAGATCGATTTAGTTTGGGACTCAATCAGCCCTTAGAAAAGTGGGGATCTTTCGGAGACGTTCGGTTTTCTCCTGGTCCATTTCCTATTTTCCTTAGTCTACTTTTTTTCTATTGGTCAGCCCAAAAGCGTGATCTTTGATTATTAATTAAAAATATTTCTTATTAAAATTTTATAACATGAGTGGTATCAAGAGAATCCTTGTAATTTTGCGATTCTGTTGATATCACTCACTGTACTAATTTATATGTTAAATCAATTAAGAAAATTGGCGGTATTGCCGCTTGGCATTAGTGTCGGCTCAAGAAAATCATTGAGGGGGCCAAGTCGTTGGTTTCCCAAAATATATTACTTTTATATTGCGTAAGATGGAGCTCGGGGTATCGAAATATACCCTGAATATATAATAAGGTAAAAAGATTTAGAAATAAAAATAAAAAAATTTGGTGCGCCTACCGCAGGACATTACAATACGAATAAAAGAACCCAGTGAGCAATAACTTTTCACCTGATTTTCGAATAATACGATTAAAACTCATTGCTCACAGGGTTCTTTTCACATAATTTTCAAATGATAAGAATAGAACCCTGTGAGCAGTAAGCTTCATTCGTAAAATTTAAAAATCAAATAAAAAGAACTCTGTAAGCAATGAATACGTTCATATATTTTGAAAGTAGGTCAAAATAACCCTGTGAACAGTATTTAATGTTATTAAATTATTTATTATTATTATTATTATTATTATTATTATTATTATTATTATTATTATTATTATCAATATTATTATTATTATCAATATTATTATTATTATTTTATATAACAGAAAATAAATGAACAAATACTGATGTTTGTTGCTATGTATAAAATAATTAAAATACTATTTTAAAATTTATAACATTTACTTCTAATATAAATAAGTGTTTTTAATTTCTTCATATGAGGTGATCATTGAAGGTTATATATATTGGTCTAGGTAAGTTTTATCGTTTTATTAATAAGATATAACGATTATTAATATAATTATAAAAAATTAGTATGGGAAAAAGAAAAATAATTGGAAAATCATCATATTCTTCTATAAAAAAATAAAGTTCAAAAAAAATAACGATAAACAGAAAAATGATGATGATGACGGTGATGATGATGATGATAATGACATCCCTGAAGTTTACAGTAGTGAATGAACCAGACAAAGAAAAGAAAAGTTTCAAAAAAATTTGAAAAAGATAGCATTTTCCTATAATCAAGAAACTGACTATGCATTCGAAAATAATATTTCAATTGGTTTAATAGATAAAGAATGTACTTATTGCAAAGCATTGAAATACAAAAAAGAACCAAGTGGTTTATGTTGTGCAAATGGTAAAATTAAACTGCCAGCATTAAGAAGTCCAATTGCACCATTGTTTTCATATTTAATTGCGAAGCCGGGTAACACCTGCTAGTTATTTATATTTTTACTATTCATACTAATACTCATTTTCATTATTTATATTTATATTGTCATTTTTATTATGATTATTTATATTGACCTCACTCGTCAGTGACGGTTCATGTAATTGCGGACCACCCGTCAGTGCATCCATAAGCGTGTTATTGCTTATTTCACGAGACCCAAAAATATTATCATAATTCATTTTAACTGATTTTTCATTTTCAGTAAGTGGCCTAAATTCTTTAACACTTGTCTCATCTGCAACTACATCTCTCACGATATCGAATTTCCAATTATCAACATAAAAAATTTTATAACCATTAGGTTCATAACCAACCATAATTCCTTTTATAGATTTTTCATCAAATTTTCTTTTTCTTAATTTATTATGTACGCACATTGTTGAACCAAATACTTTTAAAAATTTATAATTCGGCTTTTTACCATGCCACATTTCAAACGGAGTTTTATTTTGTTTTAGCGCTTTTGTAGGTATAATATTAATTAATTGAGTCGCGGTTAATACGGCTTCAACCCAAAACATCAAATCTAATCTCGCGTCAGATAACATCGCACGTGCTTTTTCGGTAATCGTACGTATCATTCACTCAGATAACCCATTCAACGACGGTGTATACGCGACTGTTCTATGATAAGTTACATCCCTTTCTACACAAAATTCTTTTATTTCATTAGATAAATATTCGCGCCCATTATCACAATATAAGTTTACCACCTTTAAATAAAAATGACTTTCTCCCTTTCCAACAAAATCTTTCAACGCGAAAAATACATCTGATTTATTTTTAAGTAAATATGTTACGCAATAGTGTGTAAAATCATCTACAAAAATTACAAAAAAATTTTTATCATCAATTGTCGGTGGATTAATTGCATCTCCCACATCTGTATTAACAATAAATAATGGTCGCCTTACATGCTCTTTATTTTTACTTTTATTAAAAGGCAATCTAGCCTGCTTCCCGTTAATACATGCCTCACACAATATATCGACCGGTTTTATATTTGAAAGTTGATCTAAATCTTCTATCATTTTATTATTAATTATCTCTGAAAATTTCGCTCTACTTATATGGCCCAAACTGCCATAAATTATAATTATTATTTTTAGTAATATTATACGCCTGAATATTTATTTCATTATCAATTTTAAAAACAGCTTTAGTTAAATTTTCTTTTGACTCACCCTTCATGTACACCTTACCTCCCTTGATTACTTCAAGGTTATCATTTTTAAAAATTACTTCCATACCCTTTTTCACTAATTTGTGAACAGACAATAAATTATGATGCAACTCTGGACAATAGTAAACATTTTTAAGGACACATGGTATATCCATGTCTGTTATTGCATATATATCTCCTTGCTTTGTTGCCTCAATATGATTTCCAGCTGTAAATATTTTTACTGGTGTTTCAAGTACTTTAAAATTTTCTGCAATGTCTTTTCTGTTGGTAAAATGATCTGTAGCTCCAGAGTCCAATATAAATGTGATTTTATCTTCATCATTATTTGTAAATTCTCTATCTCCAATCATTAAGGCTGTTCTCTCAAAGAAATTACATGAAGTTGACATATCATTTGCTTGTGCATGATGTGCATATTTTTCATTATTTTTATTGTTGTTATAATTGTTAAATTTATTATTATTATCATCAGTATTTCCATTTGAAAAATTATTATGACGTTGATTATTAAAATTATTATTATTGCGACAATTATTAAAATTATTATTACGGTTGTTGTTAAAATTATTATAACGATTCTTATTGAAGTTATTATTATTATTCATTGGATTTTTAAGTATTGTAATGTCCTGCGGTAAGCGCCGAACTTTTTTTATTTTAGATAAATTGTATTTTATAAAATTATATATTCAGGGTCCAATTGGATACCCCTAACTCCATCTTATGAATTATAAGGGTAACATTTAAGGGAGTAAACGCATCCCCGAACACCCCCAATATTCCCGACCTACCCTACGGTCAGCTTGTGCCATTGACCCAGGATATCGATCAGTTCACTGGGATCTCTGATCCTGTGACTACCAGCTCTAACTGCTTTAACTGCTTTAATAAGTGTTTTACAAAGTTTTAGAATAATTTTAAGAGCCATTAGCCGAAAACTGTAAGTTACATTTATCCAATATTTCATTGATTTATTTTGCTTAAATATTTTTAAGTATCTTTACGTAATATTTGGTTACGCAAATTATTGATTTAAACTCATTAAAATCATACTGGATATAACTGGTAATAAATTTAGACCGCATGGTCTAAGTTGTCTTGTTCTTTTAAATTAAATTCAAGTGCATACTTTTTGTGTTGAATTATTTAATCAAATAAATATTGAATAAAGTAAATTATAGTTGGCCGATTTAAGCAAGAATTTGCTTGTTAAAAATATTTAATTATTTGAAATATAACAATCAACGACCTCGTGGTCATGAATTTGGTCTTAACTACGACCTGTAAAGTATAGTAAGGCGTTTTATGTAATTATTAAACCAAACAAATGTGAAAGTGAACTTCGTTATAATTTTATTGTAAATTCAGTGTTACACAAGTGCGTCAATTGTCTCAAGGTCCACGTCGGTCGAAATTTAAATATGTTATACTCAACATCAATACTATTGGTAGACTCGTGGTATTTTCATAATGAATTTACCATTTTATTTAACATTATATGTTTTGTGTTTGACTCAAGTTCTTATAAATTATTTGTGTTTAATTTGTGTACTATTCTCGCGTATTTTTCAAGTTCCTTTTTACTCCTCCCTACAATACGCAAATTAATATCTCCCTACCCTTCTTATGCGCCAAAGCCGCGCAGGAAAAACAGGGTTAATTAAAATAAATGTCTAGTTGGATTATTTTACAGGGCAATATTGATTGTCTAATAAATAATCCGGCTACGATATTTCATGGGGGCTCGTCCGGTTTCAAAGATAATAAAACGCGTTCGCGGAGGGTAAAATCAAGCCGGAAAAATTAGCACGCGCGCGGAAAATAAAGGGAAATTCTGGAATTTTTTTTTTGGGGGAGAAAATTGTTTAAATAAATGACTTCTGGGAAAAAAAGGGGAAGTAAAAGTTAGAAATTGTTTAAGTGAGAATTTTCGAAAGTAGGTAAATAAAATTTAAAAAAAAAAAAAAAAAAAAGTAAAATAAAAAGAGACAAGATAAGAGGATTAACAAAACAAAAAAAGGGAAATTTAAGGGGATTAACAAAAAAAAAGAAAAGGGAAAATAAGATAATTCTAACTAACACGAAAAAGTACTTACTACCTGGGGTGGGTTTTCCCAAATTTTAGATTTTTTTTTTTTTTTTTTTCTTCGCAAGGCCGAGACTACCTGCGGGGAACACTAAACCGACAACCGTGAGAAAAAAAAAAAATAAATAAAAGAGAGAGAAAAATAATAGCATGAAATCCAGTTCCATGAATAATTTTAAAACTTTGTCTGCTTTTAATTAAGTTGTAAATTTTTTTTTTTGTAATTTTATAATTAATATGGAATGAAACACCCAATAATGATATCAACAAACAAACAATGTAAGTGAATGAGGGAAAAATAAATTGAAGGGGGACAATTAGTTATTTATGCAATAATAATAAATAATATTTCAATTTTGTTTAAATAATTGAAAATTTAAAAATTCCCCTGTTTGATAATTATTACTAATATAGTAATAATTAATAATATTTTGATTTTACATAAACAATTGGAAATTAATATTCCTATTTAAATAATTTATTATTTTTACAATAATAATACAACAAGAATTCGATTTTATTTAAATAATTGAAAATTTAGAATTCCCCTTTTTGATAATTATTACTAATATAGTAATAATTAATAATATTTTGATTTTACATAAACAATTGGAAATTAATATTCCTATTTAAATAATTTATTATTTTTACAATAATAATACAATAATATTTCAATTTTGTTTAAATAATTGAAAATTTAGAATTCCCCTTTTTGATAATTATTACTAATATAGTAATAATTAATAATATTTTGATTTTACATAAACAATTGGAAATTAATATTCCTATTTAAATAATTTATTATTTTTACAATAATAATAATACAAGATTTTGATTTTATTTAAATAATTAAAAATTTAGAATTCCCCTTTTTGATAATTATTACTAATATAGTAATAATTAATAATATTTTGATTCTACACAAACAATTGGAAATTAATATCCCTATTCGAATAATTTATTATTTATACAATAATAATACAAGATTTCGATTTTATCTAAATAATTGAAAATTTAGAATTCCCCTATTCCTATTTTTAATAATTTATTATTTATTAAAAACAACATTTCGATTTTATTTAAGTAATGGAAAAATTAAAATTCCCTTTTCTCTAATTATTACTAACATAGTAATAATTTAGTTTTTGCATAAATACCTGGAAGTTAATAACCCTATAGATATTAAAATTCCCTTTTTAATATTTCGAGTTTTATACGATTTTAACAAATAAACAATCGATTTTATTTTAATAATCGATATATTAAATTCCCCTTTTTAACACTTTGACTTTTATACAATTTTAGCAATAAATAATCGACTTTATTTCAATCATCGATATATTAAATTTCCCTTTTTAAATATTTTGACATTTTTACAATTTTAATAAATAAACAATCGAGTTTATTTAAATAATCGATATATTAAATTTCCCTTGTTAATACTTTGACATTGATACAATTTTAATAAATAAATAATCGATTTTATGAAAATAATCGATATATTAAATTTCCCTTTTTAAATATTTTGACATTTTTACAATATTAATAAATAAACAATCGAGTTTATTTAAATAATCGATATATTAAATTTCCCTTGTTAATACTTTGACATTGATACAATTTTAATAAATAAGTAATCGATTTTATGAAAATAATCGATATATTAAATTTCCCTTTTTAAATATTTTGACATTTTTTACAATTTTAATAAATAAACAATCGAGTTTATTTAAATAATCGATATATTAAATTTCACTTTTTAGTATTTTGACATTGATACAATTTTAATAAATAAATAATCGATTTTATGGAAATAATCGATATATTAAATTTCCCTTTTTAATATTTTAACTTTTGTACAATTTTAAAAAATAAATAATCGATTTTATTGGAATAATCGATATATTAAATTTCCCTTTTTAATATTTCAACTTTTGTACGATTTTAATAAATAAATAATCGATTTTATTGAAATAATCGATATATTAAATTTCCCTTTTTAATATTTTAACTTTTGTACAATTTTAATAAATAAATAATCGATTTTATTGAAATAATCGATATATTAAATTTCCCTTTTTAATATTTCAACTTTTGTACAATTTTAATAAATAAATAATCGATTTTATTGAAATAATCGATATATTAAAATTCCCTTTTTCAATATTTTGACATTTATACAATTTTAATAAATAAACAATCGATTTTATTGGAATAATCGATATATTAAAATTCCCTTTTTCAATATTTTAACATTTATACAATTTTAATAAATAAACAATCGAGTTTATTTGAATAATCGATATACTAAAATTCCCTTTTTAATATTTTAACTTTTATACAATTTTAATAAATAAACAATCGAGTTTATTCAAGTAATCGATATATTAAATTTCCCTTTTTTATATTTTAACATATACACATGTTCAATAAATAAAAGATCGATTTTATTTGAATAATCGATATATCATTAGTCCACTTATAATATTTTAACAAATTACACATCGTAAGTTAATACGATTTCGATTTTATTGTAATAATCGATAATTTGATAATTTTCTTTACTATTATTTTATTCGAAATTTAAACAATTTTAATTGAGAAAATATCGATGCATTTTGAATAATCGATAGTTAATATTTAAGCTTTAAATATTTATTAGTTTACACAATAATAATTAATAAAAATTTAATTTTTTTTAAACAGTCGATAGATTAATAGCACCCTTTTTAAATCTTATTAGAAAAATCGATTCTAGGTAATTAATCGATAAATTATATCCCTTATTAAATATTCATTTATTTACAAATTTTAATCAATAAAAATTCGATTTTGTCCAAATAATAGTTAGGCAAATATCATCCCCTCTAAATAGATACCACCTACAGTATAATAATTAGCAATAATATCGACTTTATTTAAATAATTTAAATGAATAAAATATTTTGTTTTGGTTGTTAAAAAAAAAAAAATACAATAATAACTTTTACCCGTACCTGGATTTGAACGCCAGCATGCGTGTAACAATTTTAATGTTAAATCGTGTGGCGATAATATTTCGAATGTTGTCCGAATATTTCAATTTTTTTTAAAAACATTTGTTTATAATATTTCGAGTTTGTCCGAATATTTTAATTTTCTCAAAAACAATTGTTTATAATATTTCGAGTTTGTCCGAATATTCTAATTTTCTTAAAAACAATTGTTTATAATATTTCGAGTTTGTCCGAATATTTAAATTTTTTTTTAAAACATTTGTTTATAATATTTCGAGTTTGTCCGAAAAATAAAATTTTTTTTTATTTTTAAACATTTGTTTATAATATTTCGAGTGTGTCCGAATATTTTAATTTTTTTTTAAAAAACATTTGTTTATAATATTTCGAGTTTGTCCGAATATTTTAATTTTCTCAAAAACAATTGTTTATAATATTTCGAGTTTGTCCGAATATTTTAATTTTTTAAGCATTTGTTTATAATATTTCGAGTTTGTCCGAATATTAAAATTTTGTTTTAAAACATTTGTTAATAATATTTCGAGTGTGTCCGAATATTTTAATTTTTTATTTAAACATTTGTTAATAATATTTCGCGTTTGTCCGAATATTTTGATTTTTTTTAAAAACATTTGTTTATAATATTTCGAGTTTGTCCGAATTTTCTAATTTTCTTAAAAACAATTGTTTATAATATTTCGAGTTTGTCCGAATATTAAAATTTTTTTTTATTTTTAAAACATTTGTTTATAATATTTCGAGTGTGTCCGAATATTTTAATTTTTTTTTAAAAAACATTTGTTAATAAAATTTCGAGTTTGTCCGAATATTTTAATTTTTTTTTAAAAACATTTGTTTATAATATTTCGAGTTTGTCCGAATATTTTAATTTTCTCAAAAACAATTGTTTATAATATTTCGAGTTTGTCCGAATATTTCAATTTTTTAAAGCATTTGTTTATAATATTTCGAGTTTGTCCGAATATTAAAATTTTTTTTTAAAACATTTGTTTATAATATTTCGAGTGTGTCCGAATATTTTAATTTTTTTTTAAAACATTTGTTAATAATATTTCGCGTTTGTCCGAATATTTTAATTTTTTTTAAAAACATTTGTTTATAATATTTCGAGTTTGTCCGAATATTAAAATTTTTTTTTATTTTTAAACATTTGTTTATAATATTTCGAGTGTGTCCGAATATTTTAATTTTTTTTTAAAAAACATTTGTTAATATTTCGAGTTTGTCCGAATATTTTAATTTTTTTAAAAACAATTGTTTATAATATTTCGAGTTTGTCCGAATATTTTAATTCTCTTAAAAACAATTGTTTATAATATTTCGAGTTTGTCCGAATATTTTAATTTTTTTAAAGCATTTGTTTATAATATTTCGAGTGTGTCCGAATATTTTAAATTTTTCTAAAAGCACTTGTTAATAATATTTCGAGTTTGTCCGAATATTTTAATTTTTTTAAAGCATTTGTTTATAATATTTCGAGTTTGTCCGAATAGTTTAATTTTTTTAAAAAAAACATCTGTTTATAATATTTCGAGTTCGTCCGAATATTTTAAATTTTTTTTTAAAGGCATTTGTTTATAATATTTCGAGTTTGCCCGAATATTTTAATTCTTTTCCTTTTTTAAAATCAGTAGTAGATGGTAATTTTGAGTGCATTTCGATTAGTCCAATCTCCTAAAATCATTTGTCAATAATATTTCTGAATGTGTTTCGGATATTAAAAAATTTTTTTTTTTGGTTATTGATAATATTTTGAAGGAGTCTCAAATAGATCAATTTTTTTATTTAAAAAAAATCATTTCTTCATTTATTTTATTTATTGATAATATTTTGAATGAGTTTCGAATATTTGAATCTTAATTCTTTCTCTCTTCAATTGATAATATTTTGAGTGTGTCTCGAATATTCTAATTTTGTTTAAATCGTGTGTCGATTTTATTTTGAATTTGTTTCGAATATTTTAATTTTCTTAAATCGTGTGTCGATTGTACTTTGAATGTGTTTTAAATATTTTAATTGTTTAAATCGTGTTTCGATTTTATTTTGAATGAGTTTCAAATATTTTATTCTTTATTTTTTTTTGATAATATTTCGAAAGTGTTAAATATTTTTATTTTTTTTTAAATCATTTTGTCGATAATATTTTCAATGTGTTTCGAATATTTTTATTTTTTTTCTAAAATCATTTTGTTAATAATGTTTTGAACGAGTTTCGAATATTTTAATTTTTTTTGTTGATAATATTTTGAATGTGTTTTGAATATTTGTATTTTTTTTTAAATCATTTGTCGATAATATTTCGAATGAGTTTCGAATATTTAATTTTTAATTTTTTTTTCTTTCGTTGATAATATTTTGTATGAGTTTCAAATATTTAATATTTTTGTTGATAACATTTTGAATAAGATTCGAATATTTTAATTTTTTTTGTTGATAATATTTTGGGTGTGTTTTGAATATTTTTATTTTTTTTTTTAAATCATTTGTCGATAATATTTCAAATGAGTTTCGAATATTTAATTTTTTAATTTTTTTTCTTTCGTTGATAATATTTTGAATGAGTTTCAAATATTTAATTTTTTTGTTGATAATATTTTGAATGAGTTTCGAATATTCTAATTTTTTTGTTGATAATATTTTGAATGTGTTCTGAATATTTTTATTTTTTTAAAAAAAATCATTTGTCGATAATATTTTGAATGTGTTTCAAATATTTTAATTTTTTATTTTTTTTTGATAATATTTCGAATGTGTTTTGAATATTTTTATTTTTTTCAAAAAATTATTTTGTCGATAATACTTTGAATGAGTTTCGAATATTTAATTTTTTTTTTTTTTTTGATAATATTTCGAAAGTGTTTCGAATATTTTTAATTTTTTTTAAATCATTGGTCGATAATATTTTTGAGTTTGTAAATCAGACATCTCTCTCACTGATTTTATTTCTTTCAGACCAAAGAAGGGTCACAATGATGCTGATTCATTAAAATCAAACAGCAATCCTACTTATTTGAATTCTTATAGACCGAATAAGTGTCACAATGATGCTGATTATTCAAAATCGGACCTTACTTCTAATTATTCAATTCCGAATAGACCGAAGAATGACCACGACGATTTGGATGACTTAAAATCAAGCATCATTAATAATTACTCAAAATTTTATGTTCCACAAAACAGTCACACAAAATACGACTATTTAAAAATGGACATCACAAATAATTATGCAAATTCGTATAAGAGTGAGATGTATTTTTATAAAAGTATCAACGTGTCGCTTGGCGTAAGGCTTTGCCTCCCCCAAACTCACGCTTACTGTGGGGGGGAAGGTAGGACAAGATGGTAGTCAGCCAGGTTTACGACGATAGTCGATCCTAAATTTTTTTTCTCTCACACTAGCCATCTAGTAGATAGGAGGTTATGATATTAATAATCTTATTTTAATTTTTTAAGCACTGACCATCCAGCATAAGGGGGCAGTAGTCAACTATAGAAAATGTGGAAGAATCTTGAGAATTGAATGAGAATAACATTTCTAATCATCGTAACGATACATATTAATAATTTGTAATATTTAAAATTGTTATAGAACAAATCCAGTTGGAAATAAATTTAACTATATGATAAATTAAGGACGGGTACACGAAGGAATGCAGCTGAAATTAATAACAATCATAAATTTTTTCTTTTATTATAGGAAAGGGACGTCCCTATAATCGAGCTCAATAATTACGAAGGGAAATAAAACTATCATTGCATGAATAATCTATGAAATTAATAACTATTTCTTTTTCTCTCTCTCTTTTTCCAAAAAGAAAAAAGGTGAGCAAACTTACGCTTACTGTGGGGGTGAAAGATGAAGGGATAAAGTGTCTGACGAGACAACGGAATCCTGGTTATCTTTAAAAAGTATTGAAACAAGATGAAGGGACAAGGCGTCTGACGAGACGACGAAATCCTGGCTATTTTGAGAGAATATTAAAACAGTAGAGAAAAAAAAAAAAAAAAACACGATTGTTGTTTACTATTAGAAATAACCTTTATGTAAAATATTTTTTGTGGTCTCTCGAATAGTTGCTGCCTTCTTAGGAATGCAGTAACAATAAATATGAACGGTAATCAGGTTTGATAAACTCCCTGATCTTCGAAATTTTTTTATATAAATAAATAAATAAATAAGAAGTAGGTAAATAATAATGATAGTGGCCAAGAAAATAATTAAACAATTAAAAAGAATAGTAGAATTACAAAGAAACTAAAACTTAATATTCGGAAACAATCAGACAAATAAGCAAAATATGAAGATAAATTAATAACTGAATTAGAAACAGAGTAAGAACCAAATTGAAGGAATAAATAATCTCTGAATTATTTATCCCTTCAAGTGGGATAATGTTACACAATAAAAAGTCTAAGCATGAAAAAATAAGTATCGGATAATCGTAATTTTAAAAACAAGAAGTAGTCGTTAAGTAGGATAATAAAATTTATATATATGTTTAATGGTAATCATCAGCATCAGTCAACAATTCATCAAACAACAAGAACGAGGTGACAACGAGATGACGTCAACAAAATACGTCGAGTGCTACCTTGTAACACAGGTACAATCGGTTGCAGACGATGATATAGTCTATGTACCAGAGGGGAAGAATTTTCGAGTAAAGCAAGATATTATCGAAGGAAATATACTAAGTCACCCACAACCTGACTCTGGAGGCGAATAATCACGACAAGGTGGACATTCATTGTGTACGCTATAAAAAGATGGTGGCGAAATTTCAATGGGTAAAGTTATGTATTTTGAGTATGAAGATAATGATTGGAGATTAAATATAAACCCAATCAAACATTAATTGTCAACTCTGTGGTGCTGATCATACTGTTAAACATGAATAGCAGCTGCTAAATATAAAGCAAACCACGAGTCAACTCCAAAAAAAAAAAAAAAAATCTACAAGAATGTTATTACCCAAAAAGTAAGGCCAACAACGTATCAAAATGACAATGAATCCAATTTTGCTAGAAAGAGCGCAGCTTGTAATCATAAAATAGCCATCCAACAAGTCAAGGTGCAAGAAAAAGTGGGGCAACTAGTTACCATTCGACTGCCAAGATATCATCAAGAAAAAGGAATCTCAATCAATGTGAAATCGGTACCATGGAATTCGTGACTTCTAATGAGTTAATATAAATGAAAAAGAAAAAAATTTTTTTTTTCAAGAACGTCAAGAACTTCAAGATCTTCCAAAACTTCAAGAACTTCTAGATTCAACTATAGATACTAAGAAAAAATGTAACCTAGAATTAAGGTAAAATAGGGATGTAAATAATTACGGAATCGGGCGATAAGCACTGCGTTCCCTGAACGAAAGGTTTTACTGTGGGGGTGTAATGTCCTGCGGTAAGCGCCGAACTTTTTTTATTTTAGATAAATTGTATTTTATAAAATTATATATTCAGGGTCCAATTGGATACCCCTAACTCCATCTTATGAATTATAAGGGTAACATTTAAGGGAGTAAACGCATCCCCGAACACCCCCAATATTCCCGACCTACCCTACGGTCAGCTTGTGCCATTGACCCAGGATATCGATCAGTTCACTGGGATCTCTGATCCTGTGACTACCAGCTCTAACTGCTTTAACTGCTTTAATAAGTGTTTTACAAAGTTTTAGAATAATTTTAAGAGCCACTAGCCGAAAACTGTAAGTTACATTTATCCAATATTTCATTGATTTATTTTGCTTAAATATTTTTAAGTATCTTTACGTAATATTTGGTTACGCAAATTATTAATTTAAACTCATTAAAATCATACTGGATATAACTGGTAATAAATTTAGACCGCACGGTCTAAGTTGTCTTGTTCTTTTAAATTAAATTCAAGTGCATACTTTTTGTGTTAAATTATTTAATCAAATAAATATTGAATAAAGTAAATTATAGTTGGCCGATTTAAGCAAGAATTTGCTTGTTAAAATATTTAATTATTTTAAATATAACAATCAACGACCTCGTGGTCATGAATTTGGTCTTAACTACGACCTGTAAAGTATAGTAAGGCGTTTTATGTAATTATTAAACCAAACAAATGTAAAAGTGAACTTCGTTATAATTTTATTGTAAATTCAGTGTTACACAAGTGCGTCAATTATCTCAAAGTCCACGTCGGTCCAAATTTAAATATGTTATACTCAACATCAATACTATTGGTAGACTTGTGGTATTTTCATAATAAATTTACCATTTTATTTAACATTATATGTTTTGTGTTTGACTCAAGTTCTTATAAATTATTTGTGTTTAATTTGTGTACTATTCTCGCGTATTTTTCAGGTTCCTTTTACTTCTCCCTACAATACGCAAATTAATATCTCCCTACCTTCTTATGCGCCAAGGCCGCGCAGGAAAAACAGGGTTAATTAAAATATATGTCTAGTTGGATTATTTTACAGGGCAATATTGATTGTCTAATAAATAATCCGGCTACGATATTTCAGTATGAAACAATCTTTTAATATGATTTGATTTACCACAGTGAAAACATTTCTGGGGACGTTTAAGGTTTGATGTACTTGAATTATTAAATTTACCCTTGAATCGTGGATTGAATTTATCTTTAAAATTACTTTTATTATTTAAATTTTTATTATCAGAAATATTTTTATCAGTTCGAGTATTAAGTGCTTTAGTACTTGTATCGCGAGCTTCATTTACTAACATCATTTCATGTTGCAACAATTTTGTTTTACTGTTTCTAAAGTTAAAACTTTTCATCTAAATTATTCAGTGAGATTCTAACTGGCTCATATACTTTTCGCAATGATTTATATGAATAAAGAATTTTTCCAGTATCAGCTAAAACCCCACCAGCATTTATTAATTCAGAAATTATGCCATCAAATGTTATGAAGTGTTGATTTAAATCAGTATTGTCTTTTATTTTAAAAGTCATTAATTTTTCGTGTAAATACATTTTTCTCGCGGAACTTTTGCTTTCATATTTTGCATCTAATATTTCAAATATTTTTTTAATTGTAACATTATCTTTAACGAATGACCAAACAACATCATCTAAATAAAAGCCGATCAATAATCTTGCCTTTTGATTTTTCCGAGTCCATCTGTCAGTAAGAATCTCAGGTATGTCTTCATCGATTACACTCAACAATCTTTTTGATTCTAATATGGCTCTAAAACGACTTCTTCACACTGAATAATCCTTTCCATCAAATACTTTAATGCTTCTACTTGTCAACCCCATAATTAATATTTTTATCTGTTTATAATTAGCTCAAGGAAATTTAATTTAGAATAAAAAAAATTATTATTAATTTTTAAATCAAACAAACAAAACAAAATTTATATTTTTCAAACACTTCATTTGTCTATGGGGCATTCCATGTCAACTCACAGGGTTTTTTCCCTCACCCTCCCAGATTCGAAAACAAATATTTTTTTTGAGTTAGTCATCGACTCAGATGTACCTCTGATTTTTTTTTTATTTTTACCATCATTAACCGCCGAGCCAGAATCAAAAAACACCTCCTTCACAAGAGTAAACTACGATTTCGCCATTTTTTAAAATTCTGATTTTTTTACTGTAAATAGTAGAGCACAAGATTAGCTTAATTTTCAAATTTTATCATGGGATAACGATGGGTTCATTATAAAAATTTTTTTTTTCCATGTGAAAATTACTAAAATCAGGCAAGATCATATCCCAAACAACAGGTTTTTTTTTTTGTTTCTTATAGGAAATTTCCTCACGATTACGGAAAAAATACGAAAAAAATTCCCACGCATGCGCAAAGTGGTTAAAAATCAAGTTGAATTATCGAAAAAACGGCTATTCATCGGTTATTTATCGTACAGCTATTAAAATAACGATTGATTCTAAAATTCAATAATGGTGATCGATAAAACTCGTCAAGGAAAAAAAAATGTCCTAATAAAAATTTGACATCTTGAATAAATATTGATTGTTTAGCTATAATTACAGCTATAGTAAAACATATAACGGCTAAGTAAATCGTATGCAAGTTTTGAAAAAATAACGGTAGGTCGAAAACTATTCGAGATATCGAAATTTTGATTAGGACATTTTTTTCTCTCTGACGAGTTTTACCGATCGCCATTATTGAATTTTAGAAT
This sequence comes from Aphidius gifuensis, assembly GCF_014905175.1. NCBI lineage: Eukaryota > Metazoa > Arthropoda > Insecta > Hymenoptera > Braconidae > Aphidius > Aphidius gifuensis. The sequence goes on along the minus strand of NC_057792.1, from coordinate 7,982,765 downwards.
TGATCGTTACGCACTGTAACAGCACATATACTGCTTCGATAAATAGCCATTTTTCGATAATTCAACGATTTTAACGCTTTGCGTGAAGGCCACTTTATTTTCCATGTCGTGAGGCCCTCAAGAAAAAAAAACCTGTTGTTTGAGGATATGTTTGCTGATTTTGAGCAGACACTAAAATGAACATAATATTGACATCGTTCCTCCCATGTTAAAAGTAAGCCAATAACAACCAAAAAATTTTAAAATAACTGTGAAAAGAGTGTTTTGATTCTGGCCCGGCATTAATGATGTTAAAAAAAAATCGAAGGCTACGCTCTGAGTCATTTTGCTTTCAAAATAACAAAACTCTGAAATGGCCAGTAATTGTAAAGTATAAATATATATTTTACCAATTAAATGTTTTTATATAACATCTTTGTTTCACAAACACTATTATAATAAGGAAATTATTAAAATATATAATATATAATCTTTCAATTTATAAAAGAGAAAAAAAAATAAGTCACACTTGTTTGTTCTTCTTATCTTCTTTTAATCAATTTAAATTTTCTTTTTTTTTATTTTTCACAAAAAATTTAAATAATTAAATGTATTAATTTTATTCACTTCACATAAAAATATTATATTAAAAGTTTATTTTATTTTATTTTTATAATACATGCAGTGGCGTAACCCATAGGCACGTAGCCTGGGCCCATAACCTGTTAGAATTTATAACTTATATTTTTATTATTTATTTGAATAATTATTTATTAAATTAGGAATAATATGAGAGGAATTATTTAAGGTATATAAAATAAGGTAGACTTTAAATTAATTAATTATTTTCTTTAATCAAAAGCTACGTATAGGGAGAACGTGTCAATGCTTATGTGTACCAGACAAGAGTCCCAATTAGACTGACTCTAGACTCACAAAATTATATATCGACATAATATTAATTCTTTATTCCTTTGTCAAAATCCTAACCCCTCCGACGCTTTGGAAATTCACACATTATTCCTACTGTTCTTGTGACATAAAGTTATTTTTCGTACAGTGAAAAAGTACCTCAAAAAGACTGTTTATAAACAAAGCTGCATATCCTTTCTCATACTATGTGTCTTCATTCACTAACTTTACAATTCAAGTTAGGTCTATCTAGGATTAAATTTAGGTAGGCGGTTGCCTCGCTCGTCAGCGAGCGAAAGGAGTTGCTGGGTCATTTCGGGCAGCTTGGGCCTCAGGGCGCAAGGCTACCAACCATGTAAATTAGAAGTTTAAGTAGTCGCTAGCGCCAAAATAGACAAGACGTGGGTTTAAAAGTTTGCCGTCAGTAAGTCATAGTAATAGCTGACGTAACGCGATGAATTTAAATAAAAAATTGTTTCTTGGTGTTACCATGGGAAATCACAATTTAATATATCCTTGTTTTGTTGCCGATCTAAAGAATTTTAAAGTTTGTCACGTCGTCAGCAGCTCAGAAGACCAATAATTTTTCCGATTTTTCTTTTTATATTTTGGTGAAATACAATAAAACTAAATATTTATATGTTTCAAGGTTCCCTGGTAGAAATACTCCGTCGGGTCGACATATGGTTCGACTTATTAAGTCGGCGGTAAAGTCGACCCAATGTCGGCCGTATGTCGGTACAATGTCGAACTTGCCCGTTTGTCGTCGTTAAATCGAGGTTATGGTATTTAAAAAAAAAAATTCCTAGCATGGTTTTTATTAAAATGACATTATCGGCAGCGGTATTTTATTTATTATTAGATAAATGAACTACATGTATTTTATTTATTGAATGAATAAGTTGTATGTATTTTATTTATTTAAAAAATGAGATACATCAAAATTATTCTTTAATGAAATTTCCAAGAAAAGCTGCAGCTAAGGAGAAGAATTAGCTAGCTAAGGAATTAATAATGACTAAGAATTCTTTTCCTTGAAACACATAATTTTGTGGCAACATTAATTCGCCAACTACTGCTTTCCTTGGACATTTTAACATTTTACAAAAAATTTACATGTATTTTATTTATGAAATAAATAAAAAATGTACAAGGAAAAGCAGTAGCTAAGGAAAAGATGTAGCAAAGGAAAAGATGTAGCTAAGGAAAAGCAGTAGCTAAGGAAAAGATGTAGCTAAGGAATTAATGTGACTCAGAAATTATTTCCTTGAAACATTATTTTTTGGCAACATTATTTTCTTAGCTACATCTTTTCCTTTCTTGCACTGGATATTTGTATTTAAAAAAAAAATTTACATGTATTTTATTTATAAAATAAATAAAAAATGTCCAAGGAAAAGCAGTAGCTAAGGAAAAGATGTAGCTAAGGAAATAATGTGACTAAGGAATTATTTCCTTAAAACATAATTCTTTGGCAACATTAATTCCTTAGCCACATTAATTCCTTAGCTACTGCATTTTCTTGGACATTTGTATTTTTAAAAAATAAATTTACATGTATTTTATTTATAAAATAAATGAAAAATGTCCAAGGAAAAGCAATAGCTAAGGAAAAGATGTTGCTAAGGAATTAATGTGACTCAGGAATTATTTCCTTGAAACATAATTCTTTGGCAACCTCAATTCCTTAGCTACATCTTTTCCTTAGCTACTGCTTTTTCTTGGACATTTGTATTTTAAAAAAAAAAATTTACATGTATTTTATTTATGAAATAAATAAAAAATGTACAAGGAAAAGCAGTAGCTAAGGAAAAGATGTAGCTAAGGAAAAGATGTAGCTAAGGAAAAGCAGTAGCTAAGGAAAAGATGTAGCTAAGGAATTAATGTGACTCAGGAATTATTTCCTTGAAACATTATTTTTTGGCAACATTATTTTCTTAGCTACATCTTTTCCTTAGCTACTGCTTTTCCTTGGATATTTGTATTTAAAAAAAAAATTTACATGTATTTTATTTATAAAATAAATAAAAAATGTCCAAGGAAAAGCAGTAGCTAAGGAAAAGATGTAGCTAAGGAATTAATGTGACTAAGGAATTATTTCCTTAAAACATAATTCTTTGGCAACCTCAATTCCTTAGCCACATTAATTCCTTAGCTACTGCTTTTCCTTGGACATTTGTATTTAAAAAAAAAAAATTTACATGTATTTTATTTATTAAAGAAATAAAAAATGTACAAGGAAAAGCAGTAGCTAAGGAAAAGATGTAGCTAAGGAATTAATAGGACTCAGGAATTTTTTCCTTGAAACATAATTTTTTGGCAACATTAATTCCTTAGCCACATTAATTCCTTAGCTACTGCTTTTCCTTGGACATTTGTATTTTGAAAAAAATTTATGTATTTTATTTATAAGATAAATAAAAATGGATAAGGAAAGCAGTAGCTAGAAAAAGATGTAGCTAAATGAATGTGACTCAGGAATTATTTCCTTGAACATAATTCTTTGGCAACCTCAATTCATAGCTACATCTTTTCATAGCTACTGCTTTTTGGACATTTGTATTTTAAAAAACCATTTTATTTATGAAATAAATAAAAATGTACAAGGAAAAGCAGTAGCTAAGGAAAAAAGATAGCAATAAAAGAAAATGTAACTAAGGAAAGAAGCAGTAGCTAAGGAAAAGATGTAGCTAAGGAATAAATGTGACTCAGGAATTATTTCCTTGAAACATTATTTTTGGCAACATCTTTTCAGCTACATCTTTCCTTAGCTACTGCTTTCCCGGATATTTGTATTTAAAAAAATTTACATGTATTTTATTTATAAAATAAATAAAAAATGTCCAAAAAGCAGTAGCTAAAGATAAAGATGTACTAAGGAATTTCCTTAAGGAATTATTTACTTTAAGCATACCTCAATTCCTTAGCCACATTATTTACTTAGCTACTGCTTCTTGGGACATTTGTATTTAAAAAATTTACATGTATTTTATTTATTAAAGAAATAAAAAATGTACAAGGAAAAGCAGTAGCTAAGGAAAAGATGTAGCTAAGGAATTAATGTGACTCAGGAATTATTTCCTTGAAACATAATTTTTTGGCAACATCAATTCCTTAGCCACATCTTTTCCTTAGCTACTGCTTTCCTTGGACATTATGTTAAAAAAAATTTACATGTATTTTATTTATAAGATAAATAAAAAATGGATAAGGAAAAGCAGTAGCTAAGGAAAAGATGTAGCTAAGGAATGAATGTGACTCAGGAATTATTTCCTTGAAACATAATTCTTTGGCAACCTCAATTCCTTAGCTACATCTTTCACTAATACTGCTTTTCCTGGGACATTTGTATTTTAAAAAAAATTTACATGTATTTTATTTATGATTAAATAAAAAATGTACGAAAAGCAGTAGCTAAGGAAAGATGTAGCAAGGAAAGATGTAACAGCTAAGGAAAAGCAGTAGCTAAGGAAAAGATGTAGCTAAGGAATTAATGTGACTCAGGAATTATTTCCTTGAAACATTATTTTTTGGCATTTTCCTTTCATCTTTCACCAGCTACTGCTTTCCTTGGAAATTTGTATTTAAAAAAAAAAAAATTACATGTATTTTATTTATAAAATAAATAAAAAATGTCCGAGGAAGAGCAGTAGCTAAGGAAAAGATGTAGCTGAGGAGTTAATGTGACTAAGGAATTATTTCCTTAAAACATAATTCTTCGGCAACCTCAATTCCTTAGTTACATCTTTTCCTTAGCTACTGCTTTTTCTTGGACATTTGTATTTTTAAAAAAAAAAAATTACATGTATTTTATTTATAAGATAAATAAAAAATGGATAAGGAAAAGCAGTAGCTAAGGAAAAGATGTAGCTAAGGAATTAATGTGACTCAGGAATTATTTCCTTGAAACATAATTTTTTGGCAACATTAATTACTTAGCCACATTCCTGCTTCCACTGCTTTTCTTGGACATTTGTATTTTAAAAAAAAATTTACATGTATTTTATTTATGAAATAAATAAAAATGTACAAGGAAAAGCAGTAGCTAAGGAAAAAGATGTAGCTAAGAGAAAAAAGAATGTATTCAGGAAAAGCAGTAGCTAAGGAAAGATGTAGCTAAGGAATTAATGTGATAGAATTATTTCCTTGAAACATTATTTTTGGCAACATGTTTTCTTACTTCATCTTTTCTCATAGCTACTGCTTTTCCTGATATTTAATATGAAAAAATTTACATGTATTTTATTTATAAAATAAATAAAAAATGTCCAAGGAAAAGCAGTAGCTAAGGAAAAGATGTAGCTAAGGAATTAATGTGACTAAGGAATTATTTCCTTAAAACATAATTCTTTGGCAACCTCAATTCCTTAGCCACATTAATTCCTTAGCTACTGCTTTTCCTTGGACATTTGTATTTAAAAAAAAAAAATTTACATGTATTTTATTTATTAAAGAAATAAAAAATGTACAAGGAAAAGCAGTAGCTAAGGAAAAGATGTAGCTAAGGAATTAATGTGACTCAGGAATTATTTCCTTGAAACATAATTTTTTGGCAACATTAATTCCTTAGCCACATTAATTCCTTAGCTACTGCTTTTCCTTGGACATTTGTATTTTAAAAAAAAAAATTTACATGTATTTTATTTATAAGATAAATAAAAAATGGATAAGGAAAAGCAGTAGCTAAGGAAAAGATGTAGCTAAGGAATGAATGTGACTCAGGAATTATTTCCTTGAAACATAATTCTTTGGCAACCTCAATTCCTTAGCTACATCTTTTCCTTGGACATTTGTATTTTAAAAAAAAAAATTTACATGTATTTTATTTATGAAATAAATAAAAAATGTACAAGGAAAAGCAGTAGCTAAGGAAAAGATGTAGCTAAGGAAAAGATGTAGCTAAGGAAAAGCAGTAGCTAAGGAAAAGATGTAGCTAAGGAATTAATGTGACTCAGGAATTATTTCCTTGAAACATTATTTTTTGGCAACATCATTTTCTTAGCTACATCTTTTCCTTAGCTACTGCTTTTCCTTGGATATTTGTATTTAAAAAAAAAATTTACATGTATTTTATTTATAAAATAAATAAAAAATGTCCAAGGAAAAGCAGTAGCTAAGGAAAAGATGTAGCTAAGGAATTAATGTGACTAAGGAATTATTTCCTTAAAACATAATTCTTTGGCAACCTCAATTCCTTAGCCATTATTTCTATTACTGCTTTTCCTTACATTTGTTTAAAAAAAATTTACATGTATTTTATTTATTAAAGAAATAAAAAATGTACAAGGAAAAGCAGTAGCTAAGGAAAAGATGTAGCTAAGGAATTAATGTGACTAAGGAATTCTTTCCTTGAAACATAATTTTTTGGCAACATTAATTCCTTAGCCACATTAATTCCTTAGCTACTGCTTTTCCTTGGACATTTGTATTTTAAAAAAAAAAATTTACATGTATTTTATTTATAAAATAAATAAAAAATGGCTAAGGAAAAGCAGTAGCTAAGGAAAAGATGTAGCTAAGGAAGGAAGTATGAAAGCAGGCTAAGGAAAAGATGTAGCTATGAATTAATGTGACTCAGAAATTATTTCCTTGAAACATTATTTTTTGGCAACATTATTTTCTTAGCTACATCTTTTCCTTAGCTACTGCTTTTCCTTGGATATTTGTATTTAAAAAAAAAATTTACATGTATTTTATTTATAAAATAAATAAAAAATGTCCAAGGAAAAGCAGTAGCTAAGGAAAAGATGTAGCTAAGGAATTAATGTGACTAAGGAATTCTTTCCTTGAAACATAATTCTTTGGCAGCCTCAATTCCTTAGCTACATCTTTTCCTTAGCTACTGCTTTTCCTTGGACATTTGTATTTTAAAAAAAAAAATTTACATGTATTTTATTTATAAAATAAATAAAAAATGGCTAAGGAAAAGCAGTAGCTAAGGAAAAGATGTAGCTAAGGAATTAATGTGACTAAGGAATTCTTTCCTTGAAACATAATTTTTTGGCAACATTAATTCCTTAGCCACATTAATTCCTTAGCTACTGCTTTTCCTTGGACATTTGTATTTTAAAAAAAAAAATTTACATGTATTTTATTTATAAAATAAATAAAAAATGTCCAAGGAAAAGCAGTAGCTAAGGAAAAGATGTAGCTAAGGAAATAACGTGACTAAGGGATTATTTCCTTAAAACATAATTCTTTGGCAACCTCAATTCCTTAGCCACATTAATTCCTTAGCTACTGCTTTTCCTTGGACATTTGTATTTAAAAAAAAAAAATTTACATGTATTTTATTTATGAAATAAATAAAAAATGTACAAGGAAAGTAGTGAAAGATGTAGCTAAGGAAATAACGTGACTAAGGAATTATTTCCTTAAAACATAATTCTTTGGCAACATTAATTCCTTAGCCACATTAATTCCTTAGCTACTGCTTTTCCTTGGACATTTTTCATTTATTTTATAAATAAAATACATGTAAATTTATTTTTTAAAAATACAAATGTCCAAGGAAAAGCAGTAGCTAAAGAAAAGATGTCGCTAAGGAATTGAGGTTGCCAAAGAATTATGTTTTAAGGAAATAATTACTTAGTCACATTAATTCCTTAGCTACATCCTTCCCTTAGCTACTGCTTTTCCTTGGACATTTTTTATTTATTTTATAAATAAAATACATGTAAATTTTTTTTTTCAAAATACAAATGTCCAAGGAAAAGCAGTAGCTAAGGAAAAGATGTAGCTAAGGAATTAAGGTTGCCGAAGAATTACATTTCAAGGAAATAATGTTGCTTAAAATATAATTTTTTGGCAACCTTAATTCTTTATCTACATCTTTCCTTAGCTACTACGTTTCCTTGGGCATTTTTATTCATTTCAGAAATAAAATACATGTAAATTTAATTTTTAAGAATACAAATGTCTAAGAAAAACAGAAGTGTAAGGAAATGAGGTTGCCAAAAAATTATATTTTAAGCAACATTATTTCCTTAAAAAACAATTTTTTGGCAACCTCAATTCCTTAGCTACATCTTTTCCTTAGCTACTGCTTTTCCTTGGACATTTTTATTCTTGTGAAATAAATTTACATGTACTTTATATATTAAATGAATAACAATGTTCAAGGAAAAGCAGTATGGTTAGCTACCTTATTTCCTACATGATAATGATAATAATCATAATAGTAATATACCTGAGTCAACAATACAATATATAGATGTCAAAACAATCGTTAATTATATTCTCATACAATATTCAAGATGATTTTTTCATTTATTAAACTAGTTGTATTTAATCCAAACCGATTTAAACATGAACATGATTGTTAAAGTTGCATATTTAAAATTACTCGTCGCTAGCCTGCCGGTAAAACAGCAGGCTTAGTATTTTCGATATACAGTAATTGGATGAGAACCGTTTTATCATAAATGTCGTCTAAAATCTCGACTATAACCTCAAGCTGTCATTTTAATGTTAATTCGAGTAAAACAAAAAATTATGCTTAATCTATTGAAAAATATTTATGATTAGAATGATTAAAAACAAATTACAAACATAAATAGTCTATCTATCAACAATTTAGTTTCTTTGAGAAAATGCAATCGATATTCTAAATTTTTTACTTTAAGGGAATTTAACAGAATAGCCGACGTCGGCCCGACTGAAATCCCGACTTTCCTCCGACTTAATAAGTCGGGACACTCAGTCGGCCGACAGTCGGGCCGACGGAAGTTTTCTACCTGGGATATGTAGTGTATATTCGAAATATATCTAATTTATATAATTTTGTATACTGTATGGTATATACTTAAAATATATCTCAAATATATATATATATATATCTGTATAAAAAATATATTATATTAAAAATATAAAAAAATTAAAACATTAAAATTTATTTAAAATACATGACGAATATATGCAGTTTATATCTACTTTATTATTTATTTATGATCAAAAATACATTAGATTTATTTAAATTATTATTTATTTATAATATTTATTAGTTATTGTCGATCGACTAACAGTCGAGTGTTGAAACTTCGTTGAATTGGCAAAAAAAAAAAATCAGAAAAAAAATTTCAATTGGTGTAAGTCGACTACTAGTCAAGTGTTTGAACTTTATTTAATCGGAAAAGAAAAGTTCATTTATTTATTCATCAAAATTCGTCATTTCTTTTTTTCCTTAACTTAGACAACATGTTATTATATATATATATCTGTATAGAAAGTATATTGTATTAAAAATATAAAAAAATTATAGAATAATAATAAATGAAAAATTTATACAAAGATTTAAGATATATGTAATATGTATACATTAAAATTTATTAAAAAATATGACGAATACATGGTTGTCGAATATATGCAGCATATATCTACTTTATTATGATCAAAAATTTATCAGATTCTTTTAATCTATTATTTATTTATAAGATTTATTGATTATTATCGATCGACTAACAGTCGAGTGTTGAAACTTTATTGAATTGGCAAAAAAATAATCAGAAAAAAAAATTTTAAACTACGTATTTTCACCTTTTTTTATATGTATACCCAACTGCTATCGGTCGACTACTAGTCAAGTGTTTGAACTTTCTTTAATATATATTCAATATTATCCTTTATCTATTATAGTTGACATAAGTTCAAACATGATAATAAATAAAATTAATATTATGTCATCAGTTCATAACGGTTTGGCAAACGATATGCGTATATTTTATTTAATTTGTCGGATTCTAGTATGACAATTTTTTCGATTATTGATTCTATTTCAATCACATGCATGTTATCGTCATTCTTTTCAATAATATATACTGATTTAAATAATTATCACCAAGAATCGACTGTTTGATCTTGAGAAATACGTAAACCAGAACTAAACCAGTTCATACAACTAAAAACATTCAATTTCAAATATTTCATCATTTGTTAAAATAACTGTATAGATATTTCTTTTTTTCACTCGTTTATAATTGGAACTATGAATAATTTCTTTATTTATTATTGCTCGTGAAAAACATAATATTTTTGCACTATCAGGTATATTAAAATTCATACGTTTGAATGGCAAAGAATAATTTTTTGGCAGTTCATGAATTTTTGATGGTTTACCGATCATATGAATATTTTCTCTTATAGTTATACGAATTTTTGGCCATGTTTTCTTTTCCATTACCCTATCGAGACATTTTTTTTGTTTGCGTGACATGCTACTCCAACAGAAATTTCTAAGTTGTGAGACTACAGATACCATTCTAAAAGTATCACAAATTTGTAGAGCAACTCCATTCGAACTATGAATGTAATTCAATAAAACTTGCATATAGTCCTCGTACCTAAAAGTACTCTGTGTAAATAATGGACCCCAATTTAGTACACTTTGCGGCAAATGTAATAATAAATGACAGTTGAATGATATAAATTCTTCTCTATATAATTTACTAATACCTGTTACGAATTCAGTTAAATAATTTTCTGCTTTAACGATTTCTGTTTTCAAAATATTTTTTTTTATCAAAATATAAATTGCTTTTGTCAATAAACTCCAGTGTTTCAAATATGCATTGTCGAGTTTTAGTTCTTTAAGTATTGGTAAGGAATAACACAACAACCACATAACCCATTCATGACCTTTCCAAAATTTGCATACAGATATAGATCTAGGGGTACGTGATACGTCCAGAGATGGTTTTATATATTTCAATATTTCATCAATTTTGTCAACATGGACCAATATGATATGGCTTTCTTTCAGTCCCATTTGTAACAGGACTTATCCACAAATTCGTAAATGACCTAGTCACACCTAACGCTACTGCATGCAACCAGTCAACGTCCAGATTTGATATAATATCAAAACCTGGTATATCACTTAAAATAGATTTCCCTTTTATCCCTCTTATTTTTTATTCAGCATGTATCTGTGTGTCGTTATGATTGCGCAAACCTTCCCTAAAGAAACTATCGTTATCTGTTTGGGGATAAACGCGTGTATACCCTCTCCTTTTTTTTATACGTTAGTAGAGTATAGGGAGAGATAGCGGGCAGCGTGCTGTTAAATGGTATACGATCCACGAAAAAACCGGTTTTGGGAGTCGTTTTTTTACCTGCCCCCTTTCCCTCTGTGCCGCTTGCTCGCGTTCCCCCCTCGAGCACCTACAAACTCCGCGGGGCCCATACGCGACTACCCTGATAAAGTACCCTCACAAAAACTACCCTTAAAAAACTACCCCTATTATTTTATTTATTATTATTATTATTATTATTATAATTATTTTTTAATTACATATATATTTTTTTATTATTTATTTATTGTTATTATTATTTATATATGTACGTATGTATATATATATGAATAATAATATTATTTTTTTTTTTTAAATATTATTTTGTGATGTGTGCGCGCGCATAGGTGCAA